>NC_056733.1:1095552017-1095763567 GCF_019279795.1 Protopterus annectens
GGCTCCATGGGATGTCATCCTAATGACTCTTCCTCTAGTGACTTAATGACTTTATTCTTGTTCATGTTAATTGATATCCTACACATTGTCATCTAGAAAGAGTAAATTTAAGGTTTAAGCTGTAGTGATTTGCTGCCAAAGAGGAAACATTTTGTACTGTGGCAATTTTAAGCCTGTGAAATGCCCAATTAATGGCATCTATCTATCACATTTCTCCTTATCAGTAGCATCCTGTCCTTTCTGCTTCTCCTCACATCTTATTCTTCTGTTACTTGCCTCAACCTTGTAGCTGGAACTGGTCAATTTTTTCAGATTACCTCATAATGTCAGTTGTCTATCTCATCTATTCTTGCATGCCTCCTGATATGCTTCTACCCTCCCTCTGCCAATATTTTTTCTGTGTTTTTTTAAAGAACTTTTATTGAATTATCACTTGTGACATAGGCAAATTTACATTTGTACAAAAGTAATCAAACTGTATTAACATTAACAAACATAATACTTCACATATATTGCTATATATCATATAACCTAAGCAACATTACATAAATTATTCAGTTCCTGCCCCCCCCCTTTTTAAACAAGAAACATCTTTAGAAGATTTAGCATTTTTGCTTGGAAATGTTTACATAGATATTTTTATAACCCAAATAGATTCCAGAGATTTTTTTCCTCAGGTAGACAGCAAATGTTGGAGGTGTGATGGTGAAGAAAGAGGTACTTGAGAACATATTTTCTGGGAGTGCAGTAGGTTTGTGGAGTTTAAGGATTCCCCCAGTCACTTTTGCATCTTTTTCTTTCCTACCACAACTGTGACTTCTAAATCTGATAGTGGAGAGAGGTGTACCAACAATAAAATTCTTGTAGTATTGTTTCTGTCAGATACAAGAGATACTAAAACAGCATCTTAAGGTTGTGGAAGTAGTAATTATTACAAAGTTCATATACTATGAGTATCAGCTAAGAAAATAATTTTAACTACTAACCAAATGATGGATATGGAGACACTAGCATTGAGTTCCCTACAGATGCTCGCAGTTTAATTATCAGCTTTAGCAGTGGAGCTGCCAGAATGGAATTGATCTATATGAATGGACAGTGTTATCTCACAAACAATAGGGATTAATTTGTCAACATCTTATCAAAATATTGGCACCTAAGGGATCTTCATGGGCCAGACTTTCTAGCAATAAGAATTGAGGGTGAATCATCTGGCTTAGGAGTACTTGCCCTATGACTAAGGTGCAGGTATGCAGAGCAAATCAATTAACAGGTCTACCACAGTAGGCCTTACACTGTGATTCTTTCACCAAAAATAATCTCAATCTCTGACATCATTTCCCATCTCAATATGAGGCTGGGGTCAGGAGAAAAATGGGCCTACAACAGATGTTCATGTATGGATCAGGGGTCAGTAGATATTAATTCACAGTAATAAGTGTTCTATCAATTTGTTTTAGTACTTTTAATAATTTCTGATTGCACTTTCATAACACTTCGTGAAATGCGCGAAACGGAATGTGAAGCTGTTTGTGAGCAAGTTGCGTTAAAAGCAGGTGCTGTGGAGTTGATGCAGGAAACGGACACAGCCCTGAGTATTGAAAATGTTCGGCTTCACGATGGGATTGATGGTTTAAGACATGGGCGGGCTTTTTACTTCAATTATGATATATAAGCGTCATGATTCCATGCTATGATGTTCTGAAGAAGACAGATTTACTTCTGTAGAAAGCGCTCAACCTATTTTATGTCAATAAATTAAGTGTTTCCAGCACAGTATCCTGTATTCCTGGCGTTCATTCACATTTGGTGTGTTTGCAATTTTGTTGTTTCGCTGGGATTATCATCTTTATTATATTGTTTTAGTACTTATAAGCATCATGTTTTGAAAAAAATTATTTACAAATATTCACTGCTTGGACAAATAATTTCTCATTGTGGTAAGCTGCATCCATATATTTAATTTTACACTTGCTTAGATTTTCTTCTAACAGTGTAAAATAACTTGGGAATTATATAAATGTATTACAAGACATTAACATATTCTGTGATATACTACAGAGTTAGGCCCAGTAAGGTGGTGCTAATTAATATTTTACTCATAATGGGGGATGTATAATCATGGTGGTTGAACCAAAATGCAACCCCTTGATAACCCACCAAGGGTAAAATATGGATTACCTATGCTCTTTATCTTTTACAGGAGAGGGTCTCACTATGATTTTATTTTTAATTGCAATGACTTTTCTACACAATATAAAAAAAGAACATGTTATAGTTGCTGAAGGTTTATTTATTAATGTATGTATGCAGTGCCATTTTTTGTTTAATTTTGTATGCAACAGGACATTACTAGTGGCTATTTATGTCTATAATTTTCATAAAGTTTCCTAGAAGAACGGGACATACATTTCTACTTGTATACAAGTGTTTATGAATCATATCATATCATTACAAAGACATGCATCTGCAACATTTCTCCTCGGGCTTCTGCTGAAAATTGGCTTCATTCCAAGTTGGACTTTCCGAATAAATAAATGTTAAATAATAAAATAAAATATCGCTCAACCTTTTAGAGCAAGAAATATGAACATATCATAAATAATGGGTGGAAAAAGGCCCAGCAACTGGGACACATTTTAAATATTGCTCTTACACACTTAGAAAGTTCTTGCATTAGGATGAATTTTCTGAAGGGTATGAAGCCTGAAACTCAAATGTTTGCCATTATTTTCTGACTTCAACCTCAATGAATTGCCAGAAAACTGCAATTTTATGAGAAACAGACCAATAATATGAGGCAAAAATCTGGACATTCTCTGAAAATCTGAACAATTGAGAGGTATGTTGTCTATATGTGTGTGTGTATTTGCCTGTGTGTGAAAACGTATTATCTAATCTTAGCCAATACCATGTATGTGAAAATTCAACTCTGTATTTCATTTTGCTTGCTTGTATTTATATTTTATTAACATCAGTGCTTAATTTTGCATTGTGATAATACATGTTTGTTGTTACCTAGGAAACTTAGAGCATTTTCTTTTGTACACATGTAAATGAATGCATGTATGTGAGACTACTTGGCCCTGTCCATTGATAAAAATGTGACGTTTTCCTGAATTTTTCTAATGTTATCATTTGTTTTCAGTTTGTCTATTGTTTTCATTGATGGCTCTGTACTTGTGCTTAGTTGTTTACTTTGTGGAATTTCAGGAGAGTTAGAAAGATGCATGGATAGCCACATAATACAACAGGAGAGTTGTGTTTGATGTGTACAAATCTATAGATATTTGAATTTTGTACTAATTTTACTATTTGCCTTATTTATTTTGCACTTTTGGTAGTACATTCAGAAGTTTCTTTGCAGTTATTGTTAATGGCAGGAGAAATGAGTGCAGAGTTTTTTTCTGGAGTCTTGAATATATACTCAAGATTGTTGTGTTTCTCCATGTTCTGTCTATTATCAGAATAAGTGTAGTAATATGGCACTCTTTATAAATTTACTGCAGCTGACATGAATGCAGTAATGTTAATTGACTGAGGGTACACTTTTTCTATGAAAAAAAATGTTGACTTGTTACATATATTTAACTATATTCGTTAGACTGAATTTTGTTTAATATGTTAATTTTTTCTTTCATTGTATAGCATGAAAAATATATTTTTCACTTAATAGAAACAGTTATTTTTTATATTCAAAGGCAGACAATGTATCTATAGGTGTATTTGTGTACGTCTTCTCAAATCAAGTCTGACTTATTCAACAAAAGCAAATGTCTGTATTGTCTAATAGATAGATAGACATAAAAAATCCAATGGAAGAAATGTCACAAAACTGCAAGTGAACAGGGATTTTCTATCATTTAGAAAGGATCAACAAAATTACATCCTTGCTGCATCATAAACAAATTTGTGGTATTTACATATACAAATGCAGATAAAAACACACAAACTTTTATATAGATGTGTTAACATAAAAAAGAGATGTGTATATAATGACAGAAATAAATGAGTGGTTTTGAATCATATGTTAAAAAAGTTTCATGATATTCAGCATCTCTAAATCCCTGACATGCCTCCAAAACTTCAAAAATCTTCATAATCTCTATTGCCATAATATAGGCATAGCACTTTGCAGGTGTTCTCAAATTTAGCCTTGTTCTTCTTAGGATGACTGGCTTTTTACATAAATTTAGGCATCATTAGATAAGAGAATTTAGCTCATATAAAGACTTGCTATCACTCACTATAGTGGGCTTATTCTTTGAACTCCTTCAATTCAGAAATAAGAAATTTCTCCTCTTTTGACCATATATTTATTTTAAAGGCCTAGGTTATAATTTTCAGTGCTCAGAGGCTGGAATACATGCATAGTTTGCCTACAATTCTCACAAATACATACCCAAATTCTTATAAAACCAAACTTCTTAATCACTGGAGGTTTTCTGTCATGTCATACAATACCATGGACATAATCCCTTATACAAAAAGCCTTCTTCTCTAAACTCAAGTACACAAGAGAAAATCTATGAATGAAAACATATGCAGAAGCTTTATCTTAAAGTAGTGTTTTTTTCAAATTCTACTCAAAACATCTAGTGTTGCAAGGAATGATTTAATGTTTTTAATATTTCTCAATATTTTCAGTGTAGCTAAGAAAGATAAAGCCAAGCAGATGCAGTTTATTGCTCCTATATTTTACTGAGATTTTCATCTACCATTGAAACTACTTTTTGCCATTAAGTAATAACTTTAATATATATGTTACCTAAAACATACTAATTTTTCAATGAATGAGTGCTAAAACATAAGTAGTCAATCACTTTTTCTCTAGAAAATAACAATGCTAAACTAATTCTATTATTCCATGTTTTCAACAGAAAATACAGAGCCATAGGGGAAGCTATATGGCCCCCAGCACCATAAAACACAGAGAATATTCTAAATTTTGAATATCAAACCTGAATGTTAAATGTTGAGTCGGTCCATATGACAGTTCATAGGTTCATACTAGGCGATTTGCCCTAGGGCATTTATAAGCCTAGCCAGAGTGTGTTTGGCTTTCGCCACCCATTTTAAATTAATTTTGCTATGCCCTTTTTCGAGGTTAGTATACTGTGCCTCTGTTTAACAGTGACACAGAAGAGATTCCCGGGGTAAACCTACGATCTCCCATCCACTCATCAAGATTCCTCTTGAAGAGAGTCAATGAGGGACTCTGCCTAACCTGGACTGGGATTTTATTACAGAGTGAAGGGAGCCTCTGGGTTATGAATCTGTCCCTCCATCATGTCCTATTTATTTCAGTGCTGAGGTTCAAGTCTCTTGAGCGCGTAGCTTGATGGGATTTGGATTTTCTGAGGTGCAGCATGTCCATTAATTCCGGGTTGGACATGGCTTTATACGTCAGGCACAGATCACCTCTGAGCAGGCGGTATGCCACTGAGTAGAGCTGGAGTTTCTTTAACCGGGCAGCATATGGCATCTGTTTGAGCCCTTTGATCCTCTTGGTGAGGTACTTTTGGGGTCTTTCCAGTTGCTGCAGGTATCTGGTAGGGTACATCCCAAAAGGGGCATTGTACTCAATTATGGGCCTGATGAGGGATGAGTAAAGAGGCACGATGACCTCCCCTGATCTAGATGTGAATCCCTTCATGATTAGGTGGGCTATATAAAACGTTTTTCTAACCACTTTGGCCACGTGGTTGTCAAATGAGAGATTGCTATCAACATGGGTCCCCAGGTCCCTAATTACTTCTTCTGTACTTAATGGATTACCACCTATGTGGTAAATTGTGGGCACTTTGTTTTTGCCAAAGGGGATGACTATACACTTTTTGGCATTTAGCTTGAGGCCATGGCTCTGGCTCCAGTTGTCTGTTTCTATGAGGCCCTTTTGGAGGATGCTTGTGTTGGCTGCAGAGTTGATTATGGCGCCCAGTTTGCAGTCATCTGCGAACTTGGTCAGCCACAGTCCTTCCGTGTTGGCCTGTACCTCCGAGAAATATATACCGAACAAGAGAGGTCCCAGGACTGAGCCTTGTGGGACACCACTTGTAACTGGTTTGGAGTCTGACATGACTCCAGCAATTCTAACCATGTGGGTTCTGTCCTTGAGCCAGTTTGCAATCCATCTAGTGACATAGGGGTTTATATTTAAGCTGGTGAGCTTATCTATAATGCCCGAGTGGGGTATTGTATCGAACACTTTTGCGAGGTCCAGGTAGGCTGTGTGGACCACCTTCCCCTCGTCAATGGCCTTGGTGACTGTTTCAAAGAAATCAACCAGGTTTAAGAGGCAGGATATGCCCTTAACAAAGCCAAACTGGGTAGGATCCAGTGTCTGTAGGTCCCCAATATCTTTATTTATGAGGTCCATGATGATCCTTTCCATAGCTTTGCAGACCAAGCTAGTCAGGCTTATGGGGCGATAGTTTCCAGGATCCGTTGAGGCACCACTATTATGGAGAGGGACCATTGTTGCTGTACGCCACTCTTTGGGCACATATCCTGTAGTAAGGCTGAGATTGAACAGTAGTTTTATGTTTGGGTTTAGCTCTTCTTGGAGTTCATGTAGGACGCAGCCTGGGACACCGTCTGGTCCCATTGATGCTGTGTTTTTTGCTTTGGAGAGGGCAGCTCTTACCTGAGCATCTGAGATGTCAGGGGGGCAGCACTCTGCTGGGATAGATATTTGCCCTTTTGGTGGGGGGGAGAAGTTTGCGCTGAACCTGTCAGCTAGGATGTTGGCAATGTCTGTGGGTTTGGTGTATTTTTTTGTCATTTTGGACTAATTCTGGGAATTCCCACCCAGGTTCCTAACATAACTAAAGAAAGCCTTGTGATTATCCTTAGTGTCCTGTGCAATTTTTCTCTCGAAGCTGGCCTTAGACGATTTTATGAGTGCCCATAGTTTTTTGCTAATACTGATCAGAGATGCCTTCCTTTTTGGGATTTTGCTCTAACATGTAGTAGCTTCCTCCTTCTATTGTTCATAGGTTCATAGGTTCATACTAGGCTATCTGCCTTAGGGCTTTTATAAGCCTAGCCAGAATGTGTTTGGCTTTCGCCACCCATTTTAAATTTATTTTGCTATGCCCTTTTTCGAGGTTAGTATACCTTGCCTCTGTCTAACAGTGACACAGAAGTGATACCCGGGGTAAACCTACGATCTCCCATCCACTCATCAAGATTCCTCTTGAAGAGAGTCAATGAGGGACTCTGCCTAACCTGGACTGGGATTTTATTCCAGAGTGAAGGGAGCCTCTGGGTTATGAATCTGTCCCTCCAACATGTCCTATTTATTTCAGTGCTGAGGTTCAAGTCTCTCGAGTGTGTAGCTCGATGGGATTTGGATTTTCTGAGGTGCAGCATGTCCATTAATTCTGGGTTGGACATGGCTTTATACGTCAGGCACAGATCGCCTCTGAACAGGCGGTATGCCACTGAGTAAAGCTGGAGTTTCTTTAACCGGGCAGCATATGGCATCTGTTTGAGCCCTTTGATCCTCTTGGTGAGGTACTTTTGAGGTCTTTCCAGTTGCTGCAGGTGTCTGGTAAGGTACATTCCAAAAGGGGCATTGTACTCAATTATGGGCCTGATGAGGGATGAGTAAAGAGAAACGATGACCTCCCCTGATCTAGATGTGAATCCCTTCATGATTAGGTGGGCTATATAAAATGTTTTTCTAACCACTTTGGCCACGTGGTTGACAAATGAGAGATTGCTATCAACTTGGGTCCCCAGGTCCCTAATTACTTCTTCTGTACTTAATGGATTACCACCTATGTGGTAATTTGTGGGCACTTTGATTTTGCCAAAGGGGATGACTATACACTTTTTGGCATTTAGCTTGAGGCCATGGCTCTGGCTCCAGTTGTCTGTTTCTATGAGGCCCTTTTGGAGGATGCTTGTGTCGGCTGCAGAGTCGATTATGGCGCCCAGTTTGCAGTCATCTGCGAACTTGGTCAGCCACAGTCCTTCCGTGTTGGCCTGTACCTCCGAGAAATATATACCGAACAAGAGAGGTCCCAGGACTGAGCCTTGTGGGACACCACTTGTAACTGGTTTGGAGTCTGACATGGCTCCAGCAATTCTAACCATGTGGGTTCTGTCCTTGAGCCAGTTTGCAATCCATCTAGTGACATAGGGGTTTATATTTAAGCTGGTGAGCTTATCTATAATGCCCGAGTGGGGTACTGTATCGAACGCTTTTGCGAGGTCCAGGTAGGCTGTGTGGACCACCTTCCCCTCGTCAATGGCCTTGGTGACTGTTTCAAAGAAATCAACCAGGTTTAAGAGGCAGGATATGCCCTTAACAAAGCCAAACTGGGTAGGATCCAGTGTCTGTAGGTCCCCAATATCTTTATTTATGAGGTCCATGATGATCCTTTCCATAGCTTTGCAGACCAAGCTAGTCAGGCTTATGGGGCGATAGTTTCCAGGATCCGTTGAGGCACCACTATTATGGAGAGGGACCATTGTTGCTGTACACCACTCTTTGGGCACATATCCTGTAGTAAGGCTGAGATTGAACAGTAGTTTTATGTTTGGGTTTAGCTCTTCTTGGAGTTCATGTAGGACGCAGCCCGGGACACCGTCTGGTCCCATTGATGCTGTGTTTTTTGCTTTGGAGAGGGCAGCTCTTACCTGAGCATCTGAGATGTCAGGGGGGCAGCACTCTGCTGGGATAGATATTTGCCCTTTGGTGGGGGGGGGAGTAGTTTGCACTGAACCTGTCAGCTAGGATGTTGGCAATGTCTGTGGGTTCAGTGTATTTTCTCATTTGGACTAATTCTGAGCATATCTGGGAATTACCACCCAGGTTCCTAACATAACTAAAGAATGCCTTGTGATTATCCTTAGTGTCCTGTGCAATTTTTCTCTCGAAGCTGGCCTTAGACAATTTTATGAGTGCCCGTAGTTTTTTGCTAATACTGATCAGTGATGCCTTCCCTTTTTGGGATTTTGCTCTATCATTTAGTAGCTTCCTCCTTCTATTGTATAGTTTGTTTATGGCTGGGGTCCACCAGACAGGACGTCTGCCTTTGGAGGATTGGGTCTTGGTTTTATTTGGGATCGCATGATCCATGCATTCCTGAAGGTGTTCATAGAATGCGTTTATAAAGGATTCTGCAGTCTGGGCCATATTTTCCACAGGGGGCTTTGAAGGATTCCACCTCGGTTTTGAGGAGTGTGAAATTTGCTTTATAGAAGTTTTTCACTGTGGTTTTCTGGGCATGGGGTGGGGTCGGGATGTGAATATCCAGTGGGATTAGTTTATGGTCTGATCTTACCAGTGAGGGATACACTTCTGGTCTGGAGCATAGAGTCCCCATGTTGGTGATGATCAGGTCCAGTATGTTTTCCCCTCTTGTGGGAGTGGTAACAAGTTGTTCCATAACATTTGAGGTTATAAATTCTAGGAACCTTTGGGCTGGGGTGTTGGAGCTAGAGTAATGCTCCCAGTCTATGTTTGGGTAGTTGAAGTCACCCAATATAATGGTGTTTGGAGAGACCTTCATATTTTCCAGTGTTCTCAGAAAGGCCGAGTGGGGCTCCTGGGTTTGGGAGGGTGGCCTGTAGCAGGCTATAAACTGGAAGGCAGTTTTACCCACTGTTAGTTGCACATGGATAGTCTCTGATGCTTCGTGCTTTGCCACCAACCTGGAGGTGTGGGTATCTTTGATGAATATCGATACTCCCCCTCCTTTTGTGGTTCGGTCCAAGTTTGGGGGCCGAAAAGCATGGTATGAGGTATAACCTGGTAGTGCTGGGGTGCTCTCGGGAGCCCTGAACCAGGTTTCTGTTACTGCACAGATATCGATGTTCTCCATGCTAAGGAGAGTTTCGAGTGTGTGCATCTTGAGGTTTAGACTTCTGGCATTGAGTAGCATTACTCTTAGTTTCTTATCCCTTGTGATACCTATGGAGGTGGGTTTGTCTTTTGAGCCTTGCCTAAAAAAGGCACTATAAGGGTAGCAAGAGCATTTGCCAATATCCGAAAACCCAGGGGTGACAGGTGCAAGCCGTCCTTAGCGAAGCATCGTGGCTTGTCGAGCATATCATCCCAAGCTGACAGGCATTGGATCCCCTTTGAATGACACCAGTACTTAAGCCAATTGTTGAAATTGATCATCTTGTCTTCATATTGTGGCATAATTCTTGGTGAGGGTAAGATGCTACTCAAGGTCAGGGTCATACCGGCCTGGGCTACATGCTCAGAGAGCTCCTTTATGTCTCTTTTCATGTAGTCCAGGGAGGTACATCTCAGGTCATTCACACCAGCATGGACAATGACTGAGTCATATTTGTACTTGCCTTGGAGCGACTATACCTATTGTATAGTTTGTTTATGGCTGGGGTCCACCAGACAGGACGTCTGCCTTTGGAGGATTGGGTCTTGGTTTTATTTGGGATTGCATGATCCATGCATTCCTGAAGTTGTTCATAGAATGCGTTTATAAAGGATTCTGCGGTCTGGGCTGTATTTTCCACAGGCCAGGGGGCTTTGAAGGATTCCACCTCAGTTTTGAGGAGTGTGAAATTTGCTTTAGAAAAATTTTTCACTATGGTTTTCAGGGCAGGGGATGGAGTCGGGATGTGAATATCCAGTGAGATTAGTTTATGGTCTGATCTTACCAGTGAGGGATACACTTCTGGTCTGGAGCATAGAGTCCCCATGTTGGTGATGATCAGGTCCAGTATGTTTTCCCCTCTTGTGGGAGTGGTAACAAGTTGTTCCATAGCATTTGAGTTTATAAATTCTAGGAACATTTGGGCTAGGGTGTTGGAGCTAGAGTAATGCTCCCAGTCTATGTTTGGGTAGTTGAAGTCGCCCAGTATAATGGTGTTTGGAGAGACCTTCATATTTTCCAGTGTCCCCAGGAAGGCCGAGTGGGGTTCCTGGGTTTGGGAGGGTGGTCTGTAGCAGGCTATAAACTGGAAGGCAGTTTTACCCACTGTTAGTTGCACATGGGTAGTCTCTGATGCTTCGTGCTGTGCCACCAACCTGGAAGTGTGGGTATCTTTGACAAATAGTGATACTCCCCCTCCTTTTGTGGTTCTGTCCAAGTTTTGGGGCCGAAAAGCATGGTATGAGGTATAACCTGGTAGTGCTGGGGTGCTCTCGGGAGCCTTGAACCAGGTTTCTGTTACTGCACAGATTTGTGTGCAGACATTTCCCTGGGAGACAGGGATTGTGTGGACATTACTTCTTTAATTTGCATCACAATCAAACCTTACAGGTGTCCACAGAAAGCCTTTATAGCTTGTGTTTGGGCTGGGAACAGTGTGGTCATTGTTTCTTTTACATTTCTAACAGACATAAGTAGGCTTCTTTGTACTTCTCTATCATTATTGTAGAGGCAGTACATACTGTTTAGGTGTCACAAAGTGGAACACATTACTATAATCATTACTGTTTCACTTTCCTTATAATCATACATCAGGCATGTATACAGGTGGCTGCCTTTGTGGGGTAGGGATGAAGAGTGATGAAGCATGCTATGCATATGTACTCCATCAGCCACTTGAAATACATGACTGGCCATTTGAACCTCTGCATTCATCCCAATCTAACACCAGAAGGATGCACAGGTAGTGATTGCTTTTTTGGGGGGTGGGGAGTAAGGAGGAAGGCAGGCAGGATTTGTGTATCCGCACAACAATTGCCTTGTTCATTTATTGTGAGCTACTATTTTGTCAGCTTTGAACACAACTTATGTCTTCTTTGGAAAACATAAGACAGAAATTCTTTACTTACTCATCATTTTTGTTCAGACCACCATTGGATTAAAGGGTTGGGAAAATGATCTAGAATGCATCCCAGAGCAAATATAACCCTATGGCTTTTGGGGATCTCAGCTTAATTGAGTTATTTCCTTAATGGTTATTACTGTGCTGCTTTGGTCAGGAAAAGTGTGTTGAAAATATGCAAGAAAAACTAAAGTTGAATAGCAACTAAACCAGCACAGCTCCTGATGCCAAACAGCAGGACTAAACACCTCCCAAACACACGTATGCTTGTTCTGGAAGTCAAAGGCAAAAACAACAAGCTGCTACTGAGCCAACACAGTTCCTAATTCCAAGCAGCAGAACTAAACACCTCCAATAAGCACAGTCAGAGAGGTGTGTGTGTAGAGGGGAGGTGAAACAACAGACAGTGCTTAGGATACCATTTCACGCAAGTCCAGCCCTGTACATAGAGTTGCTGCAATATATCATTATTATAACTAAATGCCAGTAACTGTGAATGTCCATCTGTGAGATGGGCCAACATAGTGTGGTATGTAAGAGAAGAGCAGCTAGATTTCAGTCTGTGTGCACTATTCCTTACACTCTACAGCATGAATTAAAATATTGCTTAGGAGGGGTGGCAGTGACAGGGTGATACTTGGACTGAAGTGTCCAGGGGTCCCAAATTGACATTTGATGGGAGCCCCAAAATGCTAATATAATGTACTGCCTTTAGAGGAGGAGATTTGTTCAGCAGTTTGAGAACTGCTTTATGGTAGATATTTTCAAAACAAAAGGTTAGAATATATTCAATAGAAACTATACAACTTTTAGAAAAGGTGGTACTAAGATAATTACACTTATGAGGAGTCTGTCATTCTGCTAGTTAAGTGCTATATAGTTCTCCAGAAGAGGAAGCCAGTTCAGTTTGCTTGTTTCTGAGTTATGTAGCTTTGGCAAGTATTCTACATGTTTTTTTAATTAAATAGATGTTATATAAGGCATTATTTTGGGGCTATATCTTCCAAATGTGTCATACTGCATCTTTTTTTTCTAATGAGGGATTTTAATTCACAGGTTAACTAAGGGCAAGTACTACATTTTACACTTTCATAGAACAGAGGATATTCTGACTATTAGAAAGAATGGTTTAAAATAAATGTATGCTGTCTTACAAAACTGGCAATTATTATGCTCTAATATATTCCCTACAGTAACTGCAGGTTTCATGTCTCTGGGGCACAGGGTGACCTGTAACATAGAGGACAAGCTATGGTTGGATTTGAATGATCAGGATGATGTAACTGGATAATGTCCACTCATGCTGTTTGGATGAATATACAGACAAACATCTATGTGTAACAGTGACAAGAATAGGAGACAGGGTTGAGTCCAATACTACTTGTGTGATTGGCCTGGTAGGTTCACTCATTAATACATCAAGGCCAACAGATTTAAAAATGTCTTCATGAGTGGGTAATGGGTGGAGCTGAAGCATTTTTTAAATCACTCATTAGAATAGCATTTCTAGGGTGAGTGGCACACCACAAATATTTTATAGCATTTTAAGGAGTGATACTGATGAGGGTTGTAGGATGTATATGGCCCCAAGTTGACTTTAGTATAATTCCTATGAGGATTTTGGAATATATCCAGTTTGGGAGCAATCTTTAGAGGAGATAGAGATGGTGTATATTAGAACTGCTATGAACATGATTTTTGTTATTAAGCAAAAGTGTATCTCTTCTGATTTTACTACCAGGTTTGTTATCATAGAGAAGGTGATAATTATTTTGGACATATATAAATGGACAGAATGTGATCTTGAGCCATGTTTCTGTTATAGCAATGATATCTTCATTTCCTTGTGTGTGTGTGTGTGTGTGTGTGTGTGTGTGTGTGTGTGTGTGTGTGTGTGTTTGTGTGTATATATATCTATACATATATATATATATATATATATATATATATATATATATATATATATATATATTTATATGGGTCTATGTCAGATCAATGAAAACTCAAATTACTGACGACCGGATCACCGAGATGAGATCGCCGACACAACACAACACAACCCTGACAATGGTGAGTAGTGCGGAATGGGATGTATTCCCATTTCCGCAATGTGGTGCGATCTTGGAGTTGGTATATTTAAGTAGGGAGGGTGTGGGTGGCGTAGCCCCCCACATGGGGGGGGGTGCAGGGGGGCTATACATGTTTCTGTTTATTTTTAACTGTATTACAGAAATGGGAATAGATTCTGTTCCGTAATATATACACTTACCTTTGTCAGGGATGTGTTGTGTCGGCGATCTTGTCTCAGTCATCCGGTTGTCGGCAATGTGGGTTTTCGTGGATCTGACATGGATCCATATATAGAGAAATATATATATATATATATATATATATATATATATATATATATATATATATATCTATACATACATATATATATATATATATATATATATAGATATATATATATATATATATATATATATATATATATATATAATAAGATTTTGCTTGTGACTACTTGTTAATATTAGTGCTGTTAAGCAGGGTCATTTTTATTCCAGATCAGTTGTTGAAGGATGGGAGATTAGTGTGGAAAAAGGACTGAGATTTTAAGAATTTTTCCAGATCTAGTAAGATTTACATTCAGAATGTAGAGTTTACTTGATTTGCTTTTGGGGTAAGGAAAATTAAATAGAAAAGTATACAAGATTTTGATTTGCATACAAAAATTTTCTTGGTAAGGAAAACAAGTGTAATGGTTACACTTAAGTTATGGGGGGGTGAATGAACTTTTATTAAGTTGCCAGGTGGTGCAGATGTAAGATAAGGAAGTACCAGGAGTTATGATTGTCACTGAGGGAAAGACATAGATAAAGGAGAATGATATTAAAAAGTGGCATTCCATATAAATAGACCGGATGTTGCAGCATAGTTTTTGCTTGATAAAATTAAAGACACAGAGGGCAACTACATGAAGTAAGAATATAATGGGATGTTGTAGTAAGGCTGGTATGCTGAAAGATACAAAGATGATGTTGAGACAGAGAAAGATAAAAGGAATGTTTGAGTTGTATAACAAAGAGTGTCAGTTTAGGGAAATTATATTTATGACTGCTGTTAAAAGGTTGGTGATGTGGAAGTCTAAGACTGGCAAAGTAAGGAGGTTTATTGGAGCAGGGAAATATAACAATATGTGAATGAGTGGAAATGGGGTGAGGCAGGGAACAAAATGGAGCCTCATGAATGGAAGTGTGAAAATCTATAGTGGAAGTGTCAGAAATGAGAAAGTGTGTGCGGGGGCAGGAGGGGAAAGTAGAAAGATTTGGTAAAAAGAAAAACAGACAATGTGTGGTTAGGTATCCCAAAGAGAAAATCTATGGATGGAAGAGTGGAAAGACTACATGCAGCTACAGTAGGAAGAAAAACTAGATACAGTTCAAACTGGAAAAATAATTTAATTATAAGGTAAAATAAAACAGTATCAGGTGGGCTCCTTTCTATCATGCTTTATGAAGCAAAGTTAACCTTGTTAGTTCAGACAAGTGACACTATAGATACAGTTTATACTTGGCCAAGCACTCTTAAATAGACACCTGTAGTGGGAACCTTGCAAAGCTGGTGTCCTTGAAAGGCAAATTACAGACTGCAATCACTATATTCACATATAGTCCTTAGCTTCAGGATCTGAGGAGCATCCCTTTAGTTTGTGGAGCATAAGGGAAACAGGAACACTAGCAGTTAGTACTGGTTAATATACCCTTGTACATATAAGTTGTTACTCTAATACAAAAGCAAGAGATCAATAATATCATTAGAGTTTTAGTAATGCTGGCATTAACATGCCATAATAATCTTTTGTGTTAGATTCCCCTATATCACAAAGTAGAAACTCTAACTCAGGAGGACTTGAAGATAGGTTTATGTGAGTTTGATGAAAACAGATCCCATACAGCAATATGTTGGAGTCTCCCAACACTTTTGTGCAAGTTAAAATCATTCAGTTGTCTCACAGCACTATCCAACTAACACACACTTTATAAAAGAAAAAAAATCTGCTCTACTTTGTGCCTCCTTGCAAAGTTAGTCATAACCAGATATAGAATCAACTACTTTTTGTAATATTTGGCCTTTGGCTGGGAACTCTACTACCCTACCCACAATTCCCACTCACCCCACTTTAAGCTTCCCACATATACTTTTCCCCTGTGACACCCAATTCCTTAAAACTCCTCAAACAACTGTATTATCACAGAAACACTCCTTTTTCTATTCACCTAGTTCCCATCTCTCATCTAATTTTTGCATCATTCCAAACTATTCTCCCTCCCATACTACTTTGCACTACATCCACTCCTACTCAGAACTTTCTCCAGCAGTACTTCTAAGTCTATTATTCTACACTTTCAACTTCTACTTTTCCCAAAGAAACCACTCCCATACTAAGCATCTTTTCCTACTTGCACACTTAACATCCATTACCCTAATTTCAACATAACTCTTATACTGCGTCCGGCAAGCAAACTACTTCTGAACCTCACCTCCTGATCACATCCTATCTATACCATCACTTTACAGCCTAGTATTCAAGTATAATTATCCAAAGCCACATATATTTATTCAGAAATTAGGTATTAAACGTAAAATCAAGCAAAAGGTATTCAAGTATAATTATCCAAAGCCATATATATTTATTCAGAAATTAGGTATTAAACATAAAATCAAGCAAAA
This sequence comes from Protopterus annectens, assembly GCF_019279795.1. Taxonomy (NCBI): domain Eukaryota; kingdom Metazoa; phylum Chordata; order Ceratodontiformes; family Protopteridae; genus Protopterus; species Protopterus annectens. Next base: position 1,095,568,506 of record NC_056733.1, read on the forward strand.
AGTAGTCAAGTATAATTATCCAAAGCCACATATATTTATTCAGAAATTGGGTTTGTTTGTGTCTTTCGGCTTTTCCCGGTTAGGGGTCACCACAGCGGAACTCCGGTCCGCTAATGATTGGCAGTAGAGTTTTATGTGCTGGCTTGCCGGGCCTAACGCACAACCTTCTACGAAGGAATGCCCATTCACGCATGTCGCCACACAGAAGACGCTCTAACTAAGAATTGAACGGGCAACGTCTAACTGTGAGGCGACAATGCTACCACAGCACTACCACCGCAGCTTATTCAGAAATTGGGGATTAAACATAAAATCAAGCAAAAATGCCTCTACAGCTACCATTGTACCTCCATAACCATAAAACATAGAGGTGACATCCACCCAAATCCAGACATGAGTCAGTATAAACAGGCATCAGAGAGCATATCCCCATGAATTCCTGTATGTTACAGTAAATGCCATTTCAATAGAAAGGAATGTTTCAATGAATGATGAAAACGAGCTCAGAGAAATAACCTTCAGTCTAAAATACTGATAACGATAAAATGTGTTGACAGAATGTGCAGTACATTGAGTACAAACAGAACTTCCGTGAAGCTGTAAATGGCTGAGAATGAAGCAGAAAATAAATATAAATGATGTGATGATGTCCAAAATTCAATGTATCACTGGAACACTTAAACACTCGTTGAACGAGTGTTTAAGTGTTCCAGTGATACATTGAATTTTGGACATCATCACATCATTTATATTTATTTTCTGCTTCATTCTCAGCCATTTACAGCTTCACGGATTATTTCATTAACGTTTGGCTGAGAGAGTTTACCGTAGAGGTGGCTATTCCGCTAACTTGACATTTACAAACAGAACTTGTTTAGTTGGTATGAGGCTTGAGAACTTAGGTTTAAGAGGTGTGTAGAACATGTAGCAAATCTACAGGGTTTTGGTATTATCAGGAGAGATTTTTTTTCTAGAAAGAAGTCAATCAGTGCAGTGCAGCCTAGTTTATTACTGATGTTCAGGAGATTAAATACAGACGTTTGGTACTAATATACAGGAAGTCAGTGCAGTAAGTTTACTATGGGTACAGAAATCAGGTCAAATGTCCAGGAATCCACCAAATACAGAAAGCCAGAAAGTAGTATTAATTCTGCCATTCAGGAGAAAATGAACAATTCTGAGTACATAAGCTATGGGCAGTATAATGAATACAGGAACTACAGGAAATATAATTAATTCTCTTTCAGTTTACAGCCCTGTTATTTAAGACAGTAAGATTTGATATGGATATTGTTACATTTACCACCACTGTATGCTGCTACTATATAACAAACCTCCACTATCAGATTTAAGTGTGTACAGACTTTTATTGTGAAATGTACAAGAAGATTTGGCACATAAAGGAGAAAATTAGATATTTGGCACTTGTACAGCACAGCTAAAAGATAAAGACATTTATTCCAATATCATGCAGTTCTTTCAATTCTTGCACACACATATACCTCTAAGAAATCTAACAAAACATCTTATCACCAAAGATGAGACAACCTACTACTCAACTAACCCAAACATACACATTAATAATCCAAAACTGTTCTGGGCCTCAATCAACAAACTGTTAAATCCAGGAGAAGATACACAGCCAGTACCATACACACATAGATAAAAATGAAACCATATACCAAACACACCAGCCACTCACCTGGTTAACAAACAAACAAAAAATAAATACATAGATACATGCCTGTGTAGTTTGTGGTACTTGTTATATAGTTACTGCACTTGACATGCATGCAGTAACTTAAATTAGTTTAGGATGTGCTTTTTCTTTACAAAATTATTTAACTGGCTACATGTTTAAATATATTCATCACTGAGAGCTGGATTTTGTGTAATTTATTTTAATTGCTTAGGAGACAAAAGGAGAACACTTTTTGTTAGTAGCAGCATTTTCTTATATTCAGTGGCTAACTAACTGAAGGTGCGTTTGTGTATTTCTACCATAGGGAAATAAAAGTGTGCAGTGGAAAGTGTAACAAGATCAGTTCCCCATAACATCTGAACCTGTTCTATACCAAAGTAGAGGGATTTACATACACACAGACTAAGAAAAACACACACATTTGTACATAACTCTGTTATTGTAAGCAAAAACGTGTACATTCATGACACAGAAATGAGTGGTTTTGAATTATTCCTAAAAAATAAATTTCATGATGTTCAGTAGCTCCAAATCTTTGCCAGTGTATACACACCCTTTCATAGCTTCCAACTATTGTGATACAAGAGTAATACTATGATTTCTGCCTTCAAATTCAGCCTTTCTCCTACTAATCTTACTGATTTTTTCAAAAAGTTAGATTTGTAAAAGATATAGCTATCATTAAGTAAATGAATTTAGCCCATACAAAGACTCCCTATAACTCACTATACAGTTTTTTTAGAAAAATAACAGGTTCTCAACTTTGTGACATTGTACTGATTGTTAAAGTCTATATTTAATTTGTGATGATCACAGAGTAAGAGCTATGTATATCATACCTACAGTATTTACAGATGCATACTCAAGTGTCTTAATCACTGTGAGATTTGTTTTCCTGTTGTATATCATCCCAAGCATAATCCTGTTAACAATCAAACCATCCTGTCTGACTTTTCATGAGCAAAAATCAGTTGAAAAGCACCTTCAGATTTTTTTATCTCAAATAACTCATTTATTTCAATTCCACACAAAACATCTAATGTTGCAGGAACTATTGACTCATTTTAAATTTCTCAGTGTGTAATGTTGTACACCATGACAAAAAGATAGCATTAAAACTTTTTAAAGTGGCTGGGAAAAAGAAAGCCATACCAATGCAATTCCAGGTTCCCAGACTTTTTCTGTGATTTTCAATGATCTTTTAAATTGCACTTTGCCAGTCACCAGTAAATTGAATACACTACTTATGTAAGCCATGGCATTTCTTTTGACAAATAAATTGAAAAATGATCTGCAGAAAGGAACATTGCTAAAATCTTTCTATTAATGTATAGTTTCAACTGAATACAAATTTAGAAATGAATTTATATGAATTTATATTTAAAAGGCAGAATGGAATCTGCATTCTCATTCATTCACTTCAGACTAAAACATTGCATTACTCTATATGTCATTAACTCAATAAAAACTATTACTCATTTTTTAAATTTAAGCTTAAATGTGTTTGTGTGAAAACATAAACAAACAGAAACTCATACATATTCATACCATATGCACTTTAAAATCTAGTGCAGTACTGAAGAAAATGTTAATGATGTCCACAGATCCTAAAGGCTACTCATGTTTTTCTTCCTCAGACACACAGCTATGTGTTGCATCTATGTTATGAGGATGATATTGTTGCATGTCTCATGTATCAAATGAGACACTGAGGTACTGTGATGGGTTCAGGTTGTATACTGTACATAAACACATCAGGAGCTGTAACTGGAACATACATTTCAGCTAACTGACTGACTCATTACTTCAAAGATGCTATCATGTGCATCTCCATTCATGCCTGCATTCACTTATGACTGACTATACAAACTAGCACTGGTCTTGCACGTGCTCAGTAACTTATATGCACATGCTATCTAGCTACAGTGGCTGACTAGGTACAATACAAACAATGATCTACATCCTCCCTCTTTGATTTGTTCGACATGCAATAGGAGAACACGATATTTTTAAGAAGCTAGATATCACAAAAACATATAACAAATGAGTTCAAGTTCAAGTTGCTGTGTAACTTGAAATGGGTCTGGAAATTCTACCCAATCTGGTCACATAAAAACATTGACTGGGTTTAGCAACAGGGACAGTCTCTGGGGATTCTTTTACAACTGGAACTTCAGGGGTTACATCAGGATTACTTGAAGACAGTATACTGTCCTCTGGAATTCGAACAAGTGTAGAGTCACTCTGAGAAATAGTGTCTCTGTCACAGGCAATCTGCAGAGTCACTGGTTCAGAGACTGGCAATAAGTGTCTTCAATTCCTTCTGAAATCCATTACATCAGATTATATGATGTAAGATCTTGGTATTTTGCAAAGGTTTTTGACAATACCCACTTGGTCATATCCTTTAGATGGTTGCATTTTCACAGCTTCTCCTTGTCTTAATGGTCAAAGAAGTTTGCTGGACTTATCGAAGTACAACTTTTGTGACTGGTGTTTTCTTGAAAGTTGAGCCTTGACCATTCTGTTGTTCTTTACATTTAGTACTAACGATTGTTTACTTATCAGTAAAGTTGTTCTTGTCTGTCTGACATTAATCACTGAGCAGGTGAACCAAGCAAGTTATCTCAAGGAATGTTTCTGAGGTTGAGTAAGTTAAGGAAAATGTTGGTACCATCTCTCTTGGATGTCTCCAGCAAATGTTTCACACTTTTAACTGCACGCTCAGCTAATCCATTGTACTGTGGATACTCAGGACTACTAGTAACATGGACAAAGCCATTAAGATTTGTTAAATATATGAGCTTACAGAAAAGCATATGAATATACTTAGGAAGGAGGAAAAAATTGCATGCAGTGTCTGCTAGTGTGAATATTGATAGTGAACAACATAAAGCTAAGATGAAAAAGAAATATAAACTGAATGGGGCCACAACACCCAACCTTACTGTTAATTGTTGTAATTGTAATAAAGTGTTCTATCAAATTGTTTCAGCACTTAAAGCATCATGTTTTGAAAAACTGATTTGCAAATATGCATTGACACCACAAATAATTTTCTAATTGTGGTAAGCTGCAGCCATATAGTTAATTTTACACCTGCTTAGATTTTATTCTAATTATGTACAATAACTTGAATATTACATAAATACATTACACATCATTAAAATATTCAGTTGGTAAACTGCAAAGTCAGGACACAGTAAGGTGCTGCCAAATAATATTTCACCCCTAATGGGGGTTGCATACTCATTGTGGTTAAACCAAAGTTAAATACAGTGGCAGTCTACAAAGGGTAAAAGATGGATTATTCACAGTCTTTATCCCTATCATATAACATTTTCAATGGTCATTGTTTACTTATTTTTCAAGACAGGGTTTCACCATGATTTTATGTTTTACTGCAATTAATTTTCTACATAATAAATACATTCATATTATAGTTGCTGAAGTTTTGTTCATTTCTTAATGTCGATATGCAATGCTAAATCAGAGGTTATTTCACATTGTATGTAATTTTAGATTACTGGTAGTAGAGATTTACCTCATGATTTTTTCAAAAGTTTCCTAGGAGAAGACCAAGACATACATACAAGTGTGAGTGTGTATATGTCTGCGTGTGAGAGTGTATTCTCTAATCTTATCCAATGGTACATATACAGAAACTCAACTCTGCATTTCATTTTTCTTATTTGCATTTTACATTTTATTACCATCAGTGGTTAATTTTGAATTGTAATGATGCATTTTAATTAACAGTTTGGGGAATTTAAAGCAATTGTGTTTGTGCACATGTAACTGAATGCATGTATGTGAGGCTACTTGGCCCTGTCCATTCAAAAAAGTGTGGCTTTTTGCTTAATTTATTTACAGATTGTCTATTGTTTTCATTGATGGTTCTGTACTTATGTTTATTTGTTTAGTCTGTGGAATTTCAGAAGACTTATAAAGATGCATGGTTATGTGATGCAACAAGACAGTTGTGTTTGATGAGTGCAAACCATGAGTTATTTTCTATAGCTTATTGAATTTCATACTAATTTTAATATTTCTCTTATTTATTTTACGTTGTCAGAAAAGATCAAAGAGAACAGATTATTTTGGTTCAGCATACACGCAGAAAAGCAGAAGACAATCTGGTGAAGAATATTTGGGACAGACAGGAAGAAGGTAAGAGGAAATGAGGTGGTCCAGCAAAGAGATGGATGGATGGATGGATTATGTGAGAGAAGATCTGCAACAGTCAGGCATAAGTGTCAAAGAAGGCAGGAGTGTAGCATTGAATCAAAAGAGATGGTGACCCTGGCCCTATGTAGAAAATGGGAGTTGATGATGACAATTTATTTATTTACTATTGTTAGTGCAGTCAGAACTTTGTAGTTCCTGTTAATGCCAGTAGAAATGACTGAAGATATTTTTTTCTGGAGTCTTGAATATATACTCAAGATTGCTGTATTTCTCCATGCTCTGTTTATTATCAAAGTAAGTGCAGTTGGTGGGACTCTTTATGAAGTTACTGCAACTATCATGAGTGCAGTAATGTTAATTGACCAAGGGTGCATTTTTTCTTTAAAAAACAATGTTGACTTGTTACATATATTCCAATGTACTCATTAGTGAAGACTGAATTTTGTTTAATATGCTCATTTTTGCTTTCACTGTACAGCAGGAAAATATATATTTTTCTCTTAATAGGAAACAGTAATTTTAGAAAACAGCAATTTTTATATTTAGTGGCTGACAAACTATCTATAATTGTATTTGTGCACTTCTCAACTAAAGTCTAATTGCTTCAAATTAAGCAAATGTCCTTATTATATAATTCCAGATAGAGAAAAAATATCCAATGGAAGAAACATCAGAAGCTGCATGTAAACAGGGATTTTCTATCATTAAGAAAGGACCAACAAAATTATTTTCCTGTTGTATCTTAAACAAATTAGTGGAATTTACATATACAAATGCAGACAAACACATCTGCATAAATGTTTTAATGTGATAAGAAACTTGGACATCAGGACAGAAGTAAATAAGAGTAATAAGTGTGGTTTGGAATATGTTAAAACAGAAAAGTCTCATGATATTCAAGCTTTCTAAATCCCTGGCATGACTACAAAACTTCATAAGTCTCAAATCCCCTAATATAGGCATGTCACTATGAAGGTGTTCTCAAATTTAGTTTTGCTCCTCTCAGGCTGTTTTTTTTAAATACGCTTTGGCATCATTAAATAAGTGAATTTAGACTATATGAAGCCTTACTATCACTCATTATACAGAATTAAGAAATGTCTCCTCTTTTGACAACAAACATATTTTAAAGACCAATGCTTTTGAATGCTCAGATGTTAACATGCATGCATAGGTTGCTTATATTTCTCACAAATACATACCTCAGTTCTTATAAGAAAATTCAGACTTCTTAATCATTGGACATTTTCTATGATGCCATATAATACCATGAGCATAATCACTTATATAAAATGTCTTTCTCTCTAAACTTCAGTACATAAGATAAAATCAATGATCTGATACATATGCAGAAGTTTTATCTCAAAAAAGTGTATTTTCCCAGTGCTAGTGCTGCAAGACATTATTTGATGTTGTAAATATTTCTCAATGCCTAATGCAATACATTGAGAGAAATAATTTGCTTGAAATTATATTCAGTGCAGCCAACAGAAGGCAAAGCAAATGCAATTAATGGGTCCTAGACTTTATTGAAATTTTCATCTGCCATTGAAATTGCTTTTTGCTACTTAGTAATAACTTACATATATATGCTACTTAAAACATACCATTCATTTCAATAAATGAGTACTAAAACATAAGTGGTCAACAAGTGTTTTAGAAAATAACTAAATTCTTTCTATTATTACATGTTTTCAAGATAAACTACAGAGTCATGGGGGATATATATGCATGTTTGTTTGCATGCTTGTATTTATTTTCTTGTTTACCTAGATAAGTAGGCTGGCCCCAAAGGCTATTTTCAGGGATTCCTAATATCATACAGCAACAACAGGAAATGTCAAAAAGAGATTTTGAGATACATACCACTAAATCAATTCATAACTTTGAAACAATGCAAGTAAAATACTTAGCATTTTTTAACATCTTTAGTAAATCATCACACTGCAATCAGTAACATGGGTACACATTCATTAATATAAAATAAAACATTCAGTAATATAAAATAAAACAAACTCTTTTAATGGTTTCTGTTGTTATTCTGATGGGCTGCCTTCCCATAGAGCTAACTCATCCTTCTTTAGATTTTGCTTTTTTTTCTAGTAACTGCATTTTAGCAACCAGCAACTTTAAACTTTCTAAGGCCTAACCATGTCTTTATTTTTCACTTGTGACACGGGCATGTTTGCATTTATACGAAAGTAATTGAACTGTATTAACAAGTTAAAATTAACAAACATTATGTTTCACATATATTGTAATATGTCATATAACTTAAGCAACATTACAAAAATTATTCAAGTTCTACCCTTTTTATAAACAATTAACATCATTATTAAACCATCACTTATGACATAGCAATCACACGTGTATATAAATGAAAACAAACCACATTGACACAATACTATTTGCAAGTATTTTACATCACAAACCATACTGACACACTCCCAGTTGCAAACATTATTCATCACTTATAATCTACTCAATCATTTTCAGTCAAACATTTCATAGCTCATTTAAATCCTGCCTTCTTTTAAACCTCATTCCTCCCCTGTATGTATTGTTCCCACAATTCCCATTTTTTCCTATGAAGTTTTCTGTTTCCTTTTTTTCAAAAGATCTCAATTCCAGTTATTTTATCTATGTTACTATATTCACTATTTCTAATATAGTTGATTTAGAGTTTCATTTTCAAGTAATTGTTTTTTTGGCAGCCATCATAATTAGAGAAAGCAAGTCCTTACCATATCTAGGCAATTCCGATTTGGTATCATAGGTCAGAAAAAATCATCTCACTCATCACACCAAGCTGACCACTCAGCATCACCAACAGTGTATCGTACAGGGAATCCTTAATGTCTGACAACTGCACTCCCAGAAAATATGTTCCCAATTATCTCTTTCTTCCCCACCACACCTCCAACATTTTCTATCTGAGGAAAAATTGTCTGGAATCTACTTGGGGTATAAAAATATTTCCAAGCAAAAATCCTAAATCTTCTAGATTATATTGCATATTTGGGAGACATACAAGATATCTTCCAATTGTTTCTTCATGAATTGCTTATCCAATCTCTCCTCTCGATTATTTCTAACCTCCTATTATTGATTCTTATAGTTATCATGCAATATGTTATATGCTCTACTAATTATTCCTTTTTTAATGGCAGTGTCTGTTCTAGATTCTATTAAAAACTCTACTAGTGGTGGTCTTTCATTTAGGCTCCCCTATTTCTTTCTCTTTGCTTGTACTCTGATATCAATCCTTGACAGGGAAGGCAATCTCTAACCTGCAATCCAAATGAATTCTTGGCATATTCCCACTCTGTCATCTTTCCCTCTCTAGTTATTTGCTCCCAAAACCTTGGTTCCTTTGCCAGTTTTTTTCCCAATAAATTACAGCCCTCTTCTGCCTATTGTCTATATCCCTAATTGCAGTCAGCCCTATCGGCAGAATCTCTTTTCTCCATTCCCATGTTTGCTTAGTTCTTAATATACTTTGTTACTTTATGGATATACTATTCTGCATAATTATTGTTATTCTCCACAAAGGCCTGCATCCAAAATCCCTGTCTCTTCTTGTTTCTTGTGCTTTCACCTGTTTCAACATCATCCCTTTCTACTTTGAATTATAGTTTTCTGCTTGTGCTATGTATAGGAGCCTTAACTGTGTAGCTCTGAAATACCCCTTCAGTTTGGGTAATCCCAATTTGCCCTGTTCTACTGGAAGAATCAGCTTATCCCACTTGACTAAGAACTTACTATGTTTTGTCAATTCAGAACCTATATCCCATCTCAAAAGAAACATTCATTAATTACAACCATTTATGCTTCCAACATTTCTGTCAAAGTACTCTGAATGGAATTTTCAATATCTTTCATCTCATTACATTCTCAAAAAATGGTTCATAATTACCTCTACCTTTTGCATCATACCGCTAGCATTTGTTGTCTACTTGAGGAAACAACCTCTAAAGGCTAATTGGGGTATAAAAATACCTATGCAAACACTTTCATGCAAAAATTCTAAACTGTTGGGACTTTGTTCCATCCTTTGTAGCCTTACAAATTTACACCCACTGTCCTTTGCAAATTATTTTCCATTCTCTTTCCTTACTCTTTTAAAATTTCTTCTGACTGGTTCTTATAGTTACCATGCAATAATTTATATGTACCACTATTTATCCCCTTTTAACAACTGCTCTTTTCTAGACTCAATTACAACTTCTATCAAATCTAGTCTTTCATGTAGCACTTCTCTTCCCATTTCTTTTTTGCCTGTACTCTGTTACCAACCCCTGCAGTCTTTAACCTGCAGTCCAAACTTGTGCATAGCCTTATCCAACTTTATTACCACAAATATAAAGTTTGACAATAAAAGTCACTTGAGGACATAATAATGCATGATCATAGGAATACTGCAGTAAAGTCTTTAATGTGAAATGGTATCAAACAGACTGTAAGAAATATTTGCACTTATCTAAAGCAAAGATATGTTTCTTCATCTTTTGGACAGCTGGATGAGGTCACTCCTTTCCTGATGGCATGTGGTAGGGTATATCAGCAGGTGCATGCAATATTACCCTGCTGCACATTTGAAGGAGGGTCATTTAAGTGAGATTACTTTTTTATTAGTATTTCTAAGGAGTAGGTAGAATTTCCAACTATTAGTTTAAGACAGAGTCATTGGCATTCATGTTGAATTCCTAATCTAAATAGAAAATTGAATAGAGGAAGAGTGCTTCAGTTACTAGAGCAAGTAAATTAACTTTTATAAAAAAAGAAGCCAATACTCAATTTTAGGATCTGAGAAAGTCATAAAGCAGCAGCTAGTTTTGGCTGTAATCTGCAGTAATACAGTATTAATGGATACACTTAGGCAGAACATAGTTTAGTTTTAAGAGTAATGTTTTCAGACTTAGGTTACTTCATTCTTGAGATAACAGATTTGTTGTATGTTGTTCCTGTTGGCTTAAGTTCAATATGGTGTTGAAATTCTAGTATCGGGTCTTTGTTTAGGACAAGCTATTGATGTTGAGATACTTGTAAGATACAAGTTAATATTGGGTCAGTTATAGTGATTTTGCAAGGTACAAATTTATTTTTATTATTAGTACTGAAAATCATACAGGTAGTTGTTTTGGAGATTATGATAAGCAAGTTAATTTTTGGAAATCCAGTGTCATGGGGAACTAAATTTATGGGGCAGCTTAGTATGCAGGAAAGTTGCATGTTTATCAAAGTTTCTTGTAAGTTGGTCATCTGAACAATAATGTTACAGTTAGACGGGGAGATTGTAGGATAAGGTAATTGGAGGTTGGACAAGGACCCAGCAAATCAGTGTTTTGTTTCTACAATATATAGAAAGGAAAAATTTTCAAACATATATCCAGAGCCTCCTTAATCTAGCAAAACTGTTTCACATAGCAAATATACTTATGTATATGTCATACTGTTACACTACATGAGTTATCCCTAATCTTTAGTATACCAGTCCACACATCTATACAATTATCGTAACCCATTTTCACCTCTCTGTCACTTTCTACGTTTAATACTACCATTAAATAATGCCACCTATAATCTACATATTCCCTCCACCTAGCTATAAGATTCTAACTATATCTATCTTACCTTTAAGTTTAACTTTCTAATTCTACCTTCCCACTACACTTACCTTTTCCTACTCCCCCCCCAAAAAAATTGAGCTGTATTGTTAAATATTTCTAACTGTATAATTTTTATATGTGTTAGTGTTCCAGTGTTACTGTATTTGTGCCTTTTTACAACATATGTGCTGTTTAGATAGTTTTCTGTAATATTTCACTTGCTTTATAAGTAATTGTTTCCTTACAAATTCATGTAATGACTTGGAGCTTTTCTCCCCAGGCCTCCACTGAAAATGGGTCTCAAGCCCAGTGGACTTTCCCGGTTAACAAATGTCAATAAATAATAATATTATTTCCAATCTGATAACTGCCACCCCTTTCACCAAAAGAAGTCAGAAGTAAAAGAACAAATGGTAAGGCTTTCCTGTAATTTCTGATGACAGTACTTGTGAAAAAGAGATGCATCAAATAATTGCTATGTTCACTGAATGTGGATACCACACCTATTTACTTAGAAACATTTGAGCTGAGGTGGTATGCCAGTATCATAGCAAATGTTCAACTATTTTGAAGATTAAATCAAGTATTATATACAACTGCAGATAGGATGAGCAAGCATGTCAGATTCATCAACCCCCATTTTTTTCTGCACCATTCAGCAATGACATTTTTGGTTATATTAACATAGTAAGAGTAAACTGGGGAATTGTTTTTTGTTGAAGACATAAAAAAGATCTTAGGAAATGATCTGGTTTGACCTGTAAAATGTGCAGATATATAAATGAGGCTCCAAATGTGGCAGTTGAAAATTTAATAGAAACATCCCATGTCCAGGGAGATGCAATTGCAACACTACCCATTAGTATACTTGGCTACCTGCAGCTCATGTTATGCTTTTTACATAGGGAAAATGATCAGAAAACTCAAGGACAGGATGTGTGAACATATGTATGATATAAAGAAAAGGAAAACCACCAATGCCTTTTTTAGACACACTTTGGATTACCCTTAAAAAATTTTGTTTCTTATTATAGACAGAATAATAGTGACAAACCTCACTGGGGTTTTAAACATACAACTTGAGTTCAAATAACTAACTAACTTGGCAACTTAGGTTTACTGCACCTGCTGCTCCAGGCATTAATGAAGCAGTTTCTCTTTCTAGCATTTTAAAGATGAAAGCAGCTTTAGTGTGATTTTTACCACAATCTGAACACAACTTTCAGTGTTAAATATTGTATGTGACTGATTTAGCTGTACTTCATTATCTAATCTTTGTAAAACAACTATAAGTACTTGGCAGTTGAGTGACATCATAATTTACTCTTCTATTTCAAATGTGATTGGATAAATTGTTTGTATTTAATTTTTTTAATACAGTGAAAACTCCAAATACAAACAAAAATACAGCTCACTGTATTCTTCGTTTCAACAGGTAATTTATAGAATTAAAAATAAAAACAAACTGTGAACAAACTCTCTAGTATAAAGTGCTTTTCGTCCGGTAAAATTACTGGACTTCTTCAGATACAAAAATACATTTTAAATGGTCCCTTTTTATGTAAACATCTCAACAATCATCTGGTGTGTTGAATTAATTAATTAATTGATTGAGATTGTTCACAATTTGTTTTTATTTTTAATTCAATAAAGTACCTGCTGAAGCGGAAGCTACTGTAAGCCGTATTTTGTTTGTATTTGTAATTTTTTTAATGTTAGATTGTTACTCTGATGAAGTATTTTTGTCTGCAAGACAAACATGTTTAGTCTGTGGTTTTATTCCTTTAAAATTCATTAAAGTGCATTGAAGTTTGTTTTGGAGTGTCATTTCACTTTTTTTTATTTAGATAGTATTATTTGAAGAGGGAACCAATCACTACTAAGTACTGCCCTGCTTAGTAAGGAAAACACACAGATATCCTGTATTGCTTTATTATGCCCAGTTGATGGCTGACACAGGAAAACAAGCACACCATTACCCAGTCTAAAGAAAGAGTGTATCCATTTGCCCTGGGTGAAATACCTATCTTTTCATTTTTACAGGTGTTCCTATACCTTGCTCTCTAAGCATTAACTGACTGACACAAAAAAATGCAAGTTATCCAGTTTGCAAGTATGCAGTCTTTTTCTCTTAGGGAAAATATATTCTTTTGCTCCTTACAGGTATTTCTTTAGTCTTGATGGATCCATTTAGTGGCTGTATCAAATGTCAGGTCCTCAGTCATACTCTTTGAATGGGTTCATAGGTGTGTACTAGGCTAATGGCTCTGGAGACTTCACAAGCCAAGCCCATAAAAGTGCCCTGGCATCATGCCGCCTAATGTTAGTTCCCAGTGCCTTCATCAAGTAGATCCACTGGAGTGATCCCTGGGGTGAACTTTCCATTACCCATCCACTCAAAGATTTCTCTTGAAGAGGGTCAGTGAGGTTCTCTGCTTGATATGTATGGGAAGTCTATTCCAGAGCATGGGCAGTCTCTGGGTGAGGAACCTGTCCCTCCAGCATGTTCTGTTGATTGTGGTGATGAGGTTGAGGTCTCTGGAGTGTGTGGTGTGGAGAGATTGGGATTTCTTTAGATGTAGCATTTCTAACAGAGCTGGGTCAGACATGGCTTTGTAAGTCAAGCAGAGATCACCTCTAAGTAGGCGATATGAGACAGAGAATAGCTGGAGTCTTTTGAGTCTGTCCATGTAGGACAAGTGTTTAATGTCTATTATCCTTTTTATGAGGTACTCCTGTGGCCTCTCCAGCTGTTGCAGGTGTCTAGTGAGGTACATGCCAAATGGGGCATTATACTCGATAATTGGTCTAATGAGGGAAGAGTAGAGAGAGATGATGACCTCTTTCTTCCTGGATGCAAAACCCTTGGTAATGAGATGTGCCACACAGAAGGACTTTCTGACCAGAGTGGCAATGTGGTGGTCGAAGGGGAGGTTGCTGTCAACCTGCTGCCCCAGATCTCTTATAATGTCTTCAGTGTTCAGTGGGCTCCCATTGACGTGTTAATTAGTGGGAACTCGGTTTTTAAAAAAGGGGATGATGATGACGCATTTTTGGCGTTAAGCTTAAGGCCATGGTTTTGACACCAGTCATTGGTCTCAGTGAGGTCTTTCTGTAGGATGTCTGCATAACTTGGGGAGTTAATAATGGTTCCCAGCTTGCAGTCATCTGGGAACTTAGTCAGCCAGAGTCCCTTTGTGTTTGCCTGGACTTCTGAGAAGTAGATGTTGAACAGGAGAGGACCCAGGACCGATCCCTGTGGGACTCCTCTCGTGACTGGTCGGTAGTCTGAGAGTCTGCTATTCTTACACTATGTGTTCTGTGAGCCAATTTGCAACCCACCTAGGGATATAGGGGATGATGCCTAGTTTGGTGAGTTTAATTCCCGAGTGAGGAATGGTATCAAAGCCCTTGGTCAGATTGAGGTAGGCTGTATGCATTGCCTTACCTTCATCCACAGCCCTGGTGACAGATTCAAAGAAGTCAACCAGGTTGAGCAGGCATGATCTCCCTTTCACAAAGCCAAATTGCATGGGGTTTTGAGTTTGGAGAATTCCTATATCCTATATCTTTGTTAATCAGGTTCATGATAATGCACTCCATAGCTTTACATATCAGACTCATCAGGCTAATGGGGCAATAATTCCCAGGGTCTGTAGTCACTCCCCCTTTATTGAGAGGGATGACTGTAGCAGTGTGCCATTCAGTCGGGATAAAGCCTGAGGTGAGGCTGTGACTGAACAGGGCACATAGATGTTGTGCCAGTTCACTTAGTAGTTCATGTAGAAAACAGCCAGGGATATTATGAGGTCCCATGGAAGCTGTATTTTTAGCCTTGGACAATGCAGCTTTAACCTGTGCTGCAGTAATACTGGGTGCCTGGCATTCTTCCGCTATTGTGATTGGTCCTTTGGGGGGGAGAGATGGGTAAAGTTGGCAATGAATCTGTTGGCCAGTATGTTGGCAATATCTGTTGACTGAGTATAGGTGGTACCATTGTGCAGTATCTCAGAGCAAATCTGGGTATTGCCTTGGAGGTTCTTGATATAGCCATAGAAGGGTTAGTGACTGTTTTTAGTGTCTGCGGCAATTCTGCCTTCATAGCTGGCTTTAGAGGATTTGATGAGGGATCTCCACTTTTTGTTGAGGCTAATAAGGGAGGTTTTTCCAGTATTGGGACTTCACCTTTTTCCTCCTCTCTTAGTAGGTCTCATGCTCAAACTGCTTAATAATAAACTACATTTGATGTGAATTAACAACTGGCTTACTGCACACCCTGTAAATCCAGTGACTCTTTTGCCCATTTAAGTTCACATCCTTTCTCATGTTAACTTGTCTTCTCCTAAGCATTCTCATCTACAGCATGAAATTTTTGGTTTTCAGTACATACACTTTCAGCAAGAAGAAAGGGCAGAATTTTGTGTTGCAATGAATTTTAAACCTGTGTAATGCTCTGTTAATGTCATACATTTGTAACATTTCTTTACAAGTCATCTATGTCCATCTCTTCACCCTTCACTTGTCAACTTGTGTTACTTGCTCCCACCTTGTAGGTGAGTGTTATCATATCAGATTCATCTTCCCCATTATCTGTCTCCTGATATGCATTTATCCTTCCACTGTCACCCTGAATCATGTTTCTACCCCTGCTCTGATACCTAAGCTTGCATGCTCCTGGATCATGGAGAGGGGTCTATAAATAATATCAATGTGTACTCCAAACTATCTCTATATCTGCTACTGATAGTAAAGAAGTAACTATAACATTTGAATTATCACAATTATTGTGGTATCAAATCTGCAGGATGCAAAGAAGACTATACTGCATCAGGAAAAAAAATCCAAATCTTATGACTGCGAAAGTTGTATTTATTTACAAGTTCGTCTGCTTTAAGTATCAACTATGAAAATAATTAAACTTCTATCTCCCAGTCACCAGTGTAGTATGGGGGATTTTGACCATCACAGGCAAGATATGAATTCAGAGTTTGTTTTACTGGTTAAATTGTTTAATTCAGTTTGCTCACTATTGCTACAAAGCCCTGTGTTTGCACTTGTTTTAACACAGCTCCACAGAGTTAGACAACCATCCACTGCTCTGACGTATTCATATTCATCTCTTTATGCATAGCACACCTCCATGCACTATTGCACACTACCAAGCAGTGGGGGTAACCGTTGGTGGTTATAAATGCAAAAATGTCAGTATATAAATTTGCCCTTCGTAGCTGAACTGGCACTGACACTGCACAAATACAGATCATCTACAAAGGAGCCTTGATTTTACCGTATAATCTTTGCTTCTATGGGATAAAAGAGGTCATAAGACATAACTGGAGTATTTTTCAATAGCTCAAAATATTAAGTCAAAAGTAGGGGAAAACCTACCATAGTCTACAAGAAAGATCTTTGTTTTAAGAATTTGTTGGAAAATAATAGTGTTAGAGTGGCTGAAAGGGGTATGCACAAATGTGGAAGATGCCATCAGTGTAATTTTATTTTAGAGAGTGAAGGTGTGAGAATAGGTACTGGCTAGTACATTAAAATAATTACTAAAGGTTATTGTTTTACTTCTGGGGTGGTTTACATGGTAGTTCGTCAAGTATGTCGAATGTTCTATATTGGTACAACCAAGGGGGCATTTAGAAAGAGGAATTACCAACACCAGTATGACATTTCAAGGCTAGATGAAAAGAATGTACTTGCAAAACATGTCAAAAACCACCCAGAACATTATTTTAAATGCATGGCTATGGAAGAAATGGGTCCAAGAGGGGGACACTTAGATTTATTTTTGCAGGATAAAGAACTAAAGTGGCAAATAAAATACAATGCCAGTGTACCCCCCAGGGCTCAATGATGTGATTTCTATCAGTTGTGTTTTAAAGATGAAAGCTGAATTTGCTTCTTAAAATATTTTCTGTTTAGAGTATTTCATTTCAATTATATTGTTTGTCTTGTATGTTTAGAAATAATATACGTACTATGTTTTTAAGACAGGCTGGGTTGAAGCTAATAGATCAATTGAAAACATGCAAATTTCTTATTTTATCATATAGGTAGAGAATGTAGTGTGAATTTTTTCATTCTGAAGAAATCATTTATACCACTGATGAAAGCACCAAAGTGTGTTTTAATAAAGAGGATCCATCATCCTGCAACTGGTCTTTTGGTTTGTTTTTCTAATTTTCCTTACTAGCTGGCCATGATCCAGCCAATAAGTCCTTAAATTGTGCTTAGCTGCACATTAGTCCCTTAAACAGTCCCAAAACCACCAAATCTACAATAGTCTCATACCATTTAGAGACCTCCCATTAATATAGAACTTTATAGAGCACCCCATTAGTATAGACTCCATTTAGAGCACTCAGTTATAGCACACTCGTCCATTGTCTCTCCCCACTGTGTAAACAGGATTTAACCTAGCATTATGGATGGTCAGTTTCCCTCCATTTCTCCTACCATCCTGAGGTTGTGTAGCAACTGCCTCATATACACTGCCAACCCTCTACTCCTAAATCACCTAAGTACAACTTGTAACAGATGAAGAATCTGGAATCCTTGCTCTCTCGCACACAGAACAGTAACACTGAACAGGTTGTCAGCTCACATACTACATCTCCTATGCAAACCATGCACTCAACACATAAACCATAAAAATGGAGGAACTCATCAGAGACCTTCCAAATAAAAACATGCTACACCTAATACAGCATCTACACCACTCAATACACATAAAAACACAAGCAAAAGTATCTCAAGAAATAAGCCTTTAAGGCAAAGCAAATCTAAACCAAATTTTTAATCATAGGTGACTCCATTGTGAGAGACACAGATGTCCCACTCACAAGGCTGGACAAGAAAAAAGTTACGGTCAGCTGTCTTTTGGGTGCCAGGATGCATCAGACCACACATGTATGCAACTGTCTCAATGACAAGTACTGTTAGGACTCCATCATAGTTCATGTTGTTGTGAATGACTTGAGACATTCCTCACTGGAGTATAGGAAGAGATACATGATTGAGGTCTATATATGTGTCCCAGGCAGGTATATCCCTAACCATGAGCAGCATTCTACCCTCACCAGGAATGATACCACAATATAAGCAAAATAATAATTGACTTCAACAATTGGGTTAATTTCTGGTGTCATTGTAAGGGGATTCAGTTCCTTTTGGCTTGGGATTACATGACTGATAGACCACACTGTTTTGCCAGCGATGGTCTTCACCTGTCACCTGTAGACTTTTGGTTACTATCTAAGGCACTTGCCCCCCATAGTACTTTTTTAGGCAAGGTCTCAAGAACAAAATTTACAATGTGAAAATATCACACAAATTAATTAAAGATTATGCTGCTAAACACTAGGAGTTTAAATCAGAAACTGCACTCTCTGGAAGCACTCCTTTCCCTGGAGGATGCTGACCTCTGTGCAGTCACAGAAACTTTGCTCAGGGCTGCACAGAATACCCCGACCTTGCAAGGCTAAAATGCCTTCCAGACTTTTAGACCATAAAATGAGCATGTGAGAACTAAAGGAGGAGGAGGAGTATCTTTCTTAATCAAAGATAAATACACCTCTAGACTGGTTAGACAGGAAAACTGCATGGAGATATTCAATTGGGAGAGTTTATTGTGATGCCTGAATGTGGGATTATGTAGAAGGCCTTGGCTAACTCAAGGTAGGCTGTATGCACAGATTTGTCTTTGTCTATGGCTCTGGTGATGTTTTCATCTCTCCATTTGGACTCCATTAAATTTCTGACAATGGATATATTGCTTATTGAAGAATGTTTGTAAATGTAAAATACTTGTATGTGTGCAGGTGTAGTTGTATTATATATATCAGATTCTTTTATGATAATTTTGATTAATTTTACTTGCTTTATATTTCAATGATGATGGTGTATAACGTGAAATGTATACTTAAGTTTATTTTTTTTATAATTTTTTCACTGTGAATACTTTTTCATTGATAGTGTATTTATAGGTACAAGAAGCAAAAGTTAGGCCACAGCTGCAGAAAAAAATTTCCAAAGCAGAAACAATTCAGGTACTATATCTGTTACAATAACTGCATCCATAAGAATAATATATCACACACACACACACACACACACACACACACACACACACACACACACAAGAAATTACTAACTCCACTAGTTAAGTGCTTTTATCCTCCAACAGGACTTCATCAGAACTAGCGGGGTTGATATAGCTTGCTATTTTTGGATATATTTTTTGTTTGAATATGGTTTCTGTAACAGATAAAACACCTATATTGCTTCTGTTTTTTTTTTTTTTTGTTTTTTTGTTTTTTGTATTCATAGGTTCTTAATAAGCTTATGACCAAAAAAGAGATCATCTTCCTGTGATCATCTCTATGAAAGCCTGTTTTGTGGCCCCATTCAATATCTGTATATTTAGGGATTACTCCAAGACCACTTACTTACTATTTACTGATCTGACAATCACAAATGGTACAACTCTACAACAAACCTTGTAACTGAGGCTGCTCCTTTCTGCTCCGAATTTTATTCCAGCTTGGAAAGGTGCATTGAGGCATTCATACAAGTCCAGAGTAAGCATAATGACAAGTTTCAAATTAAACCCATATGGTAGAACTACTACATCAGCAAACTCTATAATAAAAAGAAAAAGTTCTTGACCATCAGTAAAAGATGTCCACTTCATCATTATAAAAAGTATTTACAATAGATAAGTAGGTCTTCTCAGACTTATCAGGCTTATCATTTAAGTTATGAAGTTAGGATTGTAACTAATTTAAAAGATAATTATATGGTCTTCTTCAGCTATATTAGGAAGATTAGTTACATCTGTGGTGGTGCAGCGGTAGCATTGTTGCCTCACAGCAAAAGGTTCTCCTGTTCGATTCTCGGCTGGAGTGCGGGGAGCACCTTCTGTGTGGAGTCTGCATGTCCTCCCTGTGGTTGGGTGAGCGTTCGAAAGACATGCGTAAATGGGCATGCCTTCATTGAAGGTTGAACGTTGAGCTGGCACCTCGGCGTTCGTGAAAATCTACTGCCAATCATTAGCGGACCGGAGTTCCGCTGTGGCGACCCCTAACCGGGAAAAGCTGAAAGACAACAACAAGATGTAACCTACAGTTCTGTATGAACTTATCTCAAATTGTAACTCCCCCTCCTTTCTGACACCATGGACAGTGCTAATATTCTAACTGCAAAATTGTCTTCCAATTTAACTACACCCACCCACCCCTCTCTCCTGTCTCCTTTCCATTCTCCCTTACACTTCCCCTTTTGAGATCAATTTGGACCAAATCCTTTTTTTGTCACTTTTCCAAATATAAAATCAATACATCCATGGGTCCTGACAATATCCTTGGATGCCTTTTGAGAAGTGTAAAACATGGTCATCTACTCTTCATCCTGCGTCTCTCCACTTGTTATGTGCTTGAGGAGTGGAAATGGCAGTTGCGATGCCCTTAGATGTAGATGGTCTGTCAGACTGTGCTAATAGTTATACATTCCACTCTGCTTATCTAGATCTTGTCAAGGCCTTTTTCACTACCCCATGCTGGGATTAATGACAAACACCTCCAGCTCAACATTAATCCATACATAGTTTGCTGGAATTATAACTGTCAATCTTGCAGATCCCAAACTGTCAAGGTATGGGGTAAATGATCTACAAATAAAACCATCAGTACTGGTGTTCAAACAAGGCTCTGTCCAGGGTCTCCTCCTCTTTGGTATACACTTTTGTGACATAAAGCTAATATCAAGAGACTTTAGCTAATCACATTTGCTGTTGACAGCAACCTTGGGTGATTATCAAATCCTTTTGTCAATTTTCCAAATATAAAAGTAATACATCCACAGGTCCTGACAATATCCTTGGAGGCCTTTTGGGAAGTGCAAAACATGCCCATCTACTCTTCAACCTGAGTGTCTCTACTTGTTATGTCTTTGAGGAGTGGAAATGGCAGTTGTGATGCCCTTACATGTAGATGGTCTGTCTACTGACATTAGGAATTACATATTATCTCACTAGTCTTATTAGGCCCGTCACTATAGGTTACTGGGTAAGTACTAGGCTAGCTGTCCTTGTGGGCCATTTTAAGCATAGCCAATTCCCCTTCCTAAGGTGAGAATCAAACACTATGTCTTGTGTCTGTTAAGGTAAACATCTTAACCTTAGCACAAACACCCAACCAAAATGGTTGGACTATATTACATGGTCCAGCCCTAATGATGAATAAGGTTCATAGATCAACACTAGGCAATCAGTCTACAGACTACTAATTATCTAACCAGTAACCAGGCAGTGACCAAAGGTGAAAATTAAACCTTGTACCTTGTGTCTGTGAAATAAATACCTTAACCATTATGTCAACCACTGAATATAATGCACTCTTCAGCATATGCCCCACCAAGTACCTAAACCAGATTGACAGAGATCAACATTTCTGCATCAAAAAAAAAAATCTCAGATATCAGTATCCTTAGCTAATATCCTAGACCAAAATCTTTGTAACCCTATTCACTGTCAAACCCTTGAGGAGTGACTTCCATTTAGCTTTCCATGCTATAAATGACCCAGCATTATTTGAACTCCTTCACATAAATTGAGAAAGTATTAAAACAAACATCTGTTCTAGAGACCTAAACCTAGACCTATCACATCAACAAGACTAGATGGCATGACACATACATAAAACAATGTATACACAATTTTCTGGACTAGGTTGCCCTTACATATGAAGCAGAGTACTTCCCTAGAAACCTTTAAAACCAATTGGGTTGACAGGATGGGCAATTGTAAATTTTCAAAAGGAATATGTGGAGAAAGTCTATTTAATGGGAGGCACTGCTAATTTTTATTCAGTACTGTGTGATGTGGCTGAGCTTCTTTATGATCACTTTTGTTTGTAAGCCTAGTAAGACCCTATGAACCTTATGCTTTTTAATGAATTCCAGGTCACTTGTATCCATGTATTTGTAGTTGGATATGAAGTATGGTAGATGTGTCTCCAAAACTTAAATTATTTTACTTATTTCATATTAAATTCATATGTTGAGCTATTTTGCTTATGTTTATATTTTATATTAATTTTAGTATTTCTGCCATTCACTTAGAACAACTGGTAGTATGTTTTCAAATTTCACTTCTATGTTCAAGTCAAGGTTAGGAGATTTGACAGCATGTATTTTTTCTGCTAGTCTTGTATATGTTCGCAAGTTTTTTTTTTCTTTTTATTTATTTATTTTTGCTATGAACAGGTTACATACATGCATGTATTTACACACACAAGTATTTCAGGCACTAACAATAATTCACTTCTAGCATGTCAATACACCAAAATGGTCATCCCCATAACATGTCAATGTTGTTCTTAAAAATATCTAAATTAGTGCTTGCTTAATAAAATTTGGCAATCCAGTTTAACTGCCAGCTTCTTTCTCAGAAAATCAATTAGTACAGCTCTCATTTTATATATCATCTCCTACATAGTTTACCTGATGTTTGCCTACTACTCCTCTTCTATAATCCTTACAGGTAATTGACTCTAAATGCACTCTATATATGAATAATGTCTCTCCTTAATTTTGTATATGATCTACAGTACAAGTTCAGATATTTTAAGTTGTTCATAATAAATTAAAAATTCACACCCATGGATGCTATTGGTACAGATCCACTTTACTAATACTAGCTTTCTAATAAGGTTTTCATATAATTTTCCATAATCTAAGAAATACTACATTAGACCAAATTAAACAATGATTTTGTCAGTTTAGATTTCCTAGATGTTATATTTTATGCAGCCTATAGTTTTATACATGTTGTTAATCAACTGGTTGAGATGATCAGAAGCACTCAAAGCTGGATATATCCATATTCCTAGGTCCTTAAATGAATGCACTGTGGGATATATTAAATATTCACCCTTCAATCCATGTCTCTAAAATCCCATATGCTTAGTTGTTGATGTATTAATTCAGTATGTTATTCTCCTGCGGCCACCTAGTCAACATAATAAATATCTCTTACAGACATGCCCTATCCATAACAGATGTAATCAATCAGTTTCCAAATTTTCAAATCAACAGCAAAAAGGCTGCAGAACACATCAGATGAAAAAAGGTAAATGATGTAGGATACGTGCCATGTCCTATTTGTAAGTTATGCAGCTTTCCATTTTATCCAAATTTCATCAAAATCTAATTGTTACAATTTATTTATAAATGTTTTCTGTATATAACTCTATCAAAGGCTGAAGATGGGTCTACATAAATTGTTACAATGTAGTTTTTTTCTTTCTTAGCTGTTATCTACATAATAGAAAAACATGTTTTAGGTAATTTTAGATCTATTTTCAACACATGCATACTGATATATGATTTCAAGTCACAACCTTTCCAGTTTTGAAAACAGTGTATCAAAATAATCGTCTCCATTATTTTTATACAAGAAAAACTTTTAGTTTGGTATGACACTGGCATTGTGCTATTCCCCTTCCCATTAAAGATGGGTTTAACAACTGCATGCCACCAATCTTGAGGTATCTCCCATACTTAAATGAGCAACAGATGTAAAGGAACAATAATTCCATGTTGAAGTATTCTCATGTCACTGCTGCTAATTTAATCTCCTCCATGCACTTTGCTTGGGTAAAGTTTGCATAGTATGTTTTCAACATCTAATTTAATTTCAGTAATTGAAGTTACATGGATGCTGGTAGCACAAATTACCTCTCCCCATTGTTCAGCAAAACTGTTTTTCATAACATTTTGTAATTATATTTAATGATGTATTTGAGAATACATTTTAGAATCTAGGCACTTTATCAATTTGTATAGCTTTATAGTAATACTACAATTTACATATGTATAAAATGTTTTCCTCTTATGCCCTACCAATCTTTTCAAACTTTTCCTGAGCTTGTTTCATGCTATACTTAATTTACTTGTCCAGTTTATTACTGTTTTCAAAGGTATCGATCACCCTTGTCTCCATTTCTTATATTTTGATCTTTCATCTTAATCAAATAACTTGTTCAACGTATCCTCCTGGCCTTTTATGTCTAGATCCTGATGTCAAATCTTTTTTTTTTCCATTCAAACAAGTTCCATTTCAAACGTGACATATTCCTGTTGCCATCAACTGAATGCAACCCTCCAGTTAGTGAATGTTTGCTTTCATGGAGTCTGCTATTAAACTTCAGTGCATCGGTTTACATTTTATTTTTGAAGAATTATGGTACATGTTTCAAAATGATGTACAATCACCTCCTTAGGAACACAAACAATAACCAATATTTTTTGTTACATGGTAGGTTTGCTTACAGTCTGCAACAACTGCTGTCCCTGTGCATGCATCGTAAACAATGCCACTAGTACTGTTGTAGAATCAATATTATTCCAGTCTGTGTCTAGTATATTCAAGTCCTCAGCTATTATCAGTTTTCCTTCCTATGTTTCACACAATAAATACATTAGCTCCTTCAGCATTCAGCACCTGACTTAATGGTCTACACATTCCAACAATCAATCTGTTTCAAGGTTGTCTATTGTCACTATTGCAGATTCTACAGTACTGGTATTTTCATCAAAGATGTAATAATCACAGCTATATCAATCCTTAATCTCTGTAATAACATCAATAAGATTTGATGTGAACACAGTAAACTTTCAAATTAAAGCTATTACTAATGCTCCTTACATTAACAACTACAACAGTTAAGTCACATTTTCCTATATGTGATCCATTAAAAATTCTAATCTGGCAAAAAATCATGTCTTGTGTTAGTCAAGTACTGTAATATGTCTGCTTCATACACTTCTTTCCCTTTTTTTTTTTTTTGTGACAAATGGACTCCATCCTGTTTAAAAACAGGTGCACTCAAAATTACACATAGATGTTCTATGCACTTCCACTGTTTAAAATGGGCCATTGCTTCACGCAGGGTATTTACCTCAAAAATCATTAATTCACATTTACTTGACTCACCTGTCCATATGTGACTTGTGAAAAATGTACCCTAGAAGCTACACATGCTATGTTATGTCAGAAGTCCCTACTAACAGTGAATTCTTAAATATATTATCTGTTAGAGCATGAATAAAATTAGTTGAGTTCTTCCTTACATTTACACATCCTAAGACCGTACTTGCATCCTTTTTTGATACTGTAGGCATAACGGTCTTTGGTGTTCACTGTTCTATGTGCAAACATGAGTATCACATTCATTAATAATTCAATTTCAAATTACTAGGATGTCATTTCCACCCTGTTCTGAAAAATCTCCCACATCTAATTCAGCAATGTTTCTTCTTTCAAACATTACAAAACAATAATCTTTATCACCATTAGTCTTAGTAACCAGTTTTCACTACCTACAACAGTTGCAGGCATATAATTCCCATCTAGTTGCATTTGTACTTAGCACAGTCTCAGACATATTGCCAACTTCAGATTTACTTTTATTTCATTCACTAATGTTCTTTAATCCTCCAAAACTCAAGTGAGATTTATTTATTTTAGCCAATATTCTCCGTTGGAAAATGAGGTCATTTTCTGTAAACTGAATGTTTTATAATTGAACAATGTTATCATTCACTGCAATTGTGGTATTATACATCAATGTAATGTGCTTTAATTTAGTATATTTTTTTCTTTTAGCATTATATACATCAGTCAAATTCTTTGTCATCCAGTTACTTGTTGTGAACATCTCCTTTTCTTTTTTTTTATTTTTTCTACATACTCTATTTTTCCTACATACTCTCAATACTCAGACTGCCATAAACTTGCAAAGATTTCATCAGTGGTACTACACTTAGCAGGGGTTGAGAGATCTTTTCTAGCAAATAGCACTTTCTTTCCCTCACATGCTCAGTTTGTACATTACTTATTACTATTTATTTCACTAGCCCACTTGTTAATGTGTGTAAAAATCTGTGCCAAAAGTACAAGTACAATCATTCTCTGCAAGTTTAGATTTACTATCAATGTTACCTTTCTATTCATGCAACATTTAGTACAATGGGCAAGATACATCTGTAAGACATTAATGGCATACTCATTTAAAAAAATCATTGTCAGTAACAAAGTAAAAATTTCTAATAGAAATAAAAATATTAAGATAAGTAATCACAGAATTAACAGAAATTAAGACAACTTCTAATTTAAGTCAAATTGTATGAATCAATGATGCACAAATATACAATCAATAATGAATGAAATACACTAAGCTAAACATGTACCACTACATTTCATAAAGCAGTTTTTATTTTCTAACCAACCATGTCAGTTGTGCAAGTCACTTTAAGATGCAAACACTCACAGTTGCAGATAAAGTTATAATTAACTAGACCCATTGGGAATACTAGTGTGTGCATGCTTACAATTTGTCTCTTTATGCTAACAAACAGTAAAAATAAGAGATAAAAAATATAATATTAATAAAATAAAGCTCCTCTTACCAAACAATTACACACAATCTAAAAATATCATTGAATGGTTTGTGATAAGGTCTGAAGTTGTGTCTTTTAGCAGATAATGTATAGCTTGTAAAACAAATCATGGAAAACACTTATCAAAAAGACCAAACTGGAGCCAGTAAAATTATTAAATAAAAAGTAATGGTCACGTGACCAGCAGCTGACACATTTCATCCGATAAAACACATTTTTACTGTTCTTCTATAAATATGGTATATTCCTATAAAACCAAGTATGATATAGATATCACAGTTTTAAATACATTTGTTTATTCATCTATTACTTCTACAATTAAAATATGAAAAACAAAGCTCAGATTTTTTTGAGCTTTTAAAATACATTTGATGTTAATGACCCCATTTAAACTCAGTGCTTTATCTGCTGCCAGGGATATTTGCATTTTAATCATTACATTCTAAGGTGTTGTAATTGCCAACAAATATATTTGTATTAACTTGATCTATAACATTTGTTTAATATTATTACAATTAATGGCATATTTTTCCAAATCATTTACTGTAACTTTTTTGTTTAAAAGCTAATATATGTTTATAAATCATCTGTGAGAGCATTTTACTGTTTTACCCACCTCAATATGCAGTAATTACAAGTAACCAGATACCCAATGCCTTCCAGTTTCCAGAAGAATCTATGCCTTACATAAAGTATCCTTCCTCTGTGCTTTAAAACAGTACTGTGTCCTGTATTAATGTATCTACAATATTTGCATGACTGACACAGGTATGTTCCAAATAGTCCTATGTCATGTATGTTTGACTCCATGGATTGCTTTTCCTACAAAGATTTCAACATGTATTTTTTTTATAACTAAATCTTGGTGTTTGTCCAATAACCTTTGCTAGATCTTTCTTTCTGATTATGATTTCCAGTTATTTAATAAAATGTTTGTAATAATTATCATATCAACACAAATTGGTAATGGAAAAGGTCTATAAAAATTATTCACGTAAGCTTTTTGAACTAAAACATTTAAGATCAGCTGAAACCTAACCCAATTTTGCTGTTGCTTCATCAATGATGTTATAGAATTTATTTTCAAAATAATTGCTCTAAATAAAGTCTTTAATTGGTGTGCTTCTAAAACAAATTTCTCTAACTGCTAATCAATTTACTCTGTCTGATAAATTGCTCTCTGATGATATTCCACTTCATGTGGTAGGGATGTTGGTTGTTATAAATAATTACTGACAACTGTATCTTTCCTATACAAATTACTGTGAAAACATATTAAGTTTATCCATTTCAATTGTTGAAACCATAGATGCATCTCACCTATATCACTAATGGTAAATTCCAAAACGTTAGTTAGTAAGATTATAAATAGGACCTTGAGTTTCTAATGTTTAATGTTTACTACCCCTTCCTTGACTTTTTACTCTGACTTCTCTCCCTGGGATTTCCTTTTTTGCTTTGCTATGGGAGGCCTCTGTGAAAAAAGGGGCTGGGGATGAATCTGTAACAAGATTATTAATACCGTTATTGCCATCATTAACAAAGTTGTTTTTAATATCTCTCTATGACGACCTAGTAGAATGCCTTGGAAAAATTGGACAATCTTCACCTGAAAAACATGTCCACTCATTGTGCTAATGATATCTGGTCAATGGACACAATCAGTCCATGATGAATCAGTACCTGCAACAGACTACTTGTTTAAAAATAAGCAGTATTGTTTCTGTATGCTTCTACATCTCTTGCTAACTTTTTATGCTTTTTTCAAGTACTGTTGCCAGATGTCTATTAATTTTTGCACTGATCCCATTATATAAAAATGTGTTTGTAAATGGTGCCACTGTCTCAAATGCACTGGCTGGTGGACCTGAATGGCTAAAATCCAACTTCTCTCCTTGTTGTGACTAATTAGCTATTTGTAAAACAGCAAACACCTGTATTTTTACACAGTTCTACCAATACTTTTATTTTATTACTTTGTTTTATACACATACTGAACTTGTAAAGTCTCAGCCCCAAAGGAATTTGTCAAAGTTCAACACACTGTTCAGGTCAAAAATGATAATACTGTAGAGTTTTTAAAGTGTAGTTTACGCTACTCTCTATAGCTACTGCAGCTGTAATGAATGTAGTGATAATCTTAGTTGAGGGATGGGTTTTTTGTCTTTGTAAAAGTAGTTTAGTCAGGTTACTTATTTTTAAATGTATTCATTAGTGGGGTGGTACTCTATGTCCTTTTATTTCTCAGCAGCAAAAAAGAAGGAAAAAAAAAAGAGAGAGACTTTTTTCTGTTACATTAACAATTACCAACCACCATCACATCTGTTCATCTCTTCCCTAAAAGAGTATAGTTTCTTCAACAGGAGACAGATGTTCATATTGTATAATTCCAGATATAGAAACAAGCTTTTTGAACTCTTAAGTTTTTACTACAAAACCACAAGTTTGACAATAACTGCAGTGTTTTAATGAGCATAAAATAAATAATGTTCTGCCTTGATCAGATTAAAATAATCTTTTTTGATGTGAAGAAAATGTTTCCATTACAAGCAGATAAAAAGTACAGTTGTGTACACTTACCATAAATGTAGATGTCTGAGTGTATTCACTGTTGCAGTCATTACATTTGGGTAATTTGCTGGCAGTCGGCCTGAATTCCAAAGTCTTGGGTCCTGCGTCGGTTGCTGTCTTCTCTTCCATGACGTCAGGTCGTCAGGGGTATAAAACATGCAGCCAGCACCATTTTCTTTAGTTTTTCTTTCCCCCAATGTCAGGTGCCCCCAAAAAGGTAGCAAAAAAAAAAAATATATATATATATATATATATATATATATATATATATATACATGCATCAATATAAACTTTACCTTCATCTACAAGCAAATACACCACATAGGTTGTAGAAGATAGAGAAGGAAAGATAAACTCCAGAATGACAGGGGGATGGCCTGCAACAGTGAATGCACTCGAACATCTACATTTATGGTAAGTGTACACAACTGTACTATGTTCTTCGTGTTTCACTGTTGTAGTCATTACATTTGGGTAGAATCCCAAAGCTATGGTTGGGAGGCTGGAGCTAAACAGCATTAGGTGCGGCTATAAGGCCCTGTAGCACTGCAGTGGCAAAGCCTGCCCTGGACTTAAGTAGAGAGGCAAATGATAATGCTTTGCAAAGGTGTGAACAGAACTCCAAGTAGCAGCCTCTAGAATGTCTTTGGTTGGTACTCCTCTGAGAAAGGCTGCTGAAGTAGCTGCAGCTCTGGTGGAATGAGACCTAGTGCCCTTGGGCACAGGTTTACCATGGTGTAAGTAGCAGAAATGGATGCAGTGGCTTATCCACTTTGAAATTGTCTGCTTTGAAATAGCCTTTCCTTGTCATCCTGTAGCATATGACACTAGTAATTGCTCAGTTTTTCTTAGAGCTTTAGTCCTGCTCAAGTAGAATCTTAGCTGTCTGTGTACGTCCAAGGAATGCAGAATTCTCTCCCCCTTGTTCTGCGGATTTGGATAAAAAGTTGGCAGATGAATTGTTTGGATAAGAGTCACACTGGAAACCACCTTAGGCATAAAAGTAGGATTTGTTCTCAGACACCCCTGTCTGGGTAAAATATGATAAAAGGCTCTACAGCCATGAGGGCCTGTAGCTCTGAAACTCTTCTTGCTGAAGTAATTGCTAGTAGCAAAGATGTTTTCCATGATAAGAACTTTATATCAGTGGTAGCAGCTGGTTCAAATGGAGGCAGGGTGAGCTTTTCCAGTACATAATTGAGGTCCCGTGCAGGTAATGGTGATCTTCTAGGAGGCCTTAAATTTTTGGCTCCTCTAAGATACTGCTTTAGTAAAGGATGAAAAAAGATTGGTGGCTCTGTATTGTAATGAGCCAAAATGGCACAGGCATGGATTTTGATTGATGAGAAAGATAGGCCTTTGTCAAGCATCTCAGTTAAGTATTGAAATATCTGAGGAATATTTGGTTCTGCTGTATCAGTTCCTTGTGCTGGCTTTCAAGCACAGAATCTCTTCCATTTTTCAGCATAAGATTTTCTAGGACTAGGCCTTCTGGCTTCCAAAATGACATCCATCACAGCTTTACTGAGAGGTGTTGTTTGTATAACTACATGATCAGCCATGCTGCCAGGTTCAGTGTCTGTAGTTGATTGTGCAGGATCTGAT
This sequence comes from Protopterus annectens, assembly GCF_019279795.1. Taxonomy (NCBI): domain Eukaryota; kingdom Metazoa; phylum Chordata; order Ceratodontiformes; family Protopteridae; genus Protopterus; species Protopterus annectens. The sequence goes on from NC_056733.1 coordinate 1,095,599,646, forward strand.
TGTTTTGCTGGGACAGTAGTTGAGGTCTTTGAGGTAATGTCCAAGCTGGGTATTGAGACAAGTTCCTTAGGATTGGGTACCAGTACTGGCGGGGCCAGTCCGGTCCAATTAGTATCATCTTTAGTTTCTCTTGTCTGACTTTTAGGAGGACCTTGGGGAGAAGAAGCAGAGGAGGAAAGGCGTAAACTGATAGGTTTTTCCAACTGAAGGATAGGGCATCCACTTTCCATGCTTGTCTGTGATAAGTCCTTGTGCAGAATCTTTTCAATTGATAATTTTGAGGAGAGGCAAATAGATCTATGTCTGGGCTCCCCCATTTCTCTGTTATCATGCTGAAGACTTGTGGATTTAGTTTCCACTCGTGAGGATCCATAAGGTTTCTGGTTAAATCATCTGCCAGTGTATTCTGTGTTCCTGGCAAGAATTGAGCTTAAAGATGTATTTGGTAGGTCAAAGCTGTGTCCCACAGTGCCATGGCTAATCTGCAAAGGGGGTATGAGTGTGTGCCCCATTGCTTGTTTATATACCACATGACTGTGATGTTGTCTGTCTTTATCAGTAGTTGTCCTGGATGAAGTAAGTCCTTGAAGGCTGTTAGGGCATTTTGAACAGCTAGCATCTCTTTCTGGTTGATATGCAGATGCATTTGTGTTGTGGTCCATATGCCCTGAATGCATCTTCCTGCCATGTGGGCCCCCCAGGAATAATCCGATGCATCTGTTGTTAAGGTTTGGCTTGCAGGAGGGAGAGTGAAGGCCCATCCCATGTTTTGGTGACATGCCTTTGCCCACCATAGAAACTCCTGTTGTAGGCAGGGAATGAGAGGAATCATTGCTTCCAGACTGTATGAATGTTGACTCCATAAACGTTTCAGGTACCACTGAAGTTTCCTCATATGCAGTCTTGCATATGGAATCAGTAGGATGCAGGATGCCATGAAGCCCAGAGCTTGCAGAATTTGTCTTGCAGATAACTGGGTCTTTGTTGCCATCAGTTGTTAATAGTCAGTTGCCTTTGCTTGTCTGGCATGAGGTAAGCCATCTGGGCAGTTGTATTCAAGCTTGCACCCAGGAATGTTATCTTTTGAGAGGGTACCAGTTGTGATTTCTTTTCGTTTATTGTGTACCCTAGGCATGTTAGAAGCCTTTTCACAAATGCCAGGTATCAAAGAAGAATGTCCTTGTTCTCTGCTTGAATGAGACAGTCATCTAAGTAAGGATATATTTGTATACTTCTTTGTCTGCAAAATGCAATTACTGGTGCCAGGCACTTTGTAAACACCCTGAGCACAGTAGATAAGCCAAAGGGCAGTGCAGAGAATTGGTAATGCATTAAGCCAGCCTTCAATCTGAGGTATCTTCTGCATGATTGTCTTATTGGGACATGCAGGTATGCCTCTTTTAGGTATAATGTCACGAGCCAAGCATTCTTGCCCATCATGGGCAGAAGCTGCTGCAAAGTCAGCATTTTGAATTTTGGAATGTCCAGGAATGTGTTCAAAATTGATAAATCCAGTATTGGCCGCCAGGCCTTGTCCTTTCTGGGTACCAAGAACAGTCTTGAGTAAAAACCTTGTCCTTTTTCCTGTTCTGGTACTGGCTGAATGGCCCCCATATCCATGAGGGACGTAACCTGTTTCTGTGCCTCTGCCCATTGATTTTTTGGCAGATCTGGCCAACCATTTGCCTTTGGCAGATTGTGGAAATGGAATCTGTATCCCTGTGATACTATGTTTAGTACCCACTTGTCCTGAGTTATTAACTGCCAGTTTTGAGCAAAAAGTGCTAACTTTCCCCCTATGGGTGCTGCCAAAAGATAAGTGCTTTGAGTAGGCAGAGGGAAGTCATTGGGATTGTTTTCTGTAGGTTTGCGCTTTATCTCCTCCAGATTTGGAGGTAGAAGGTCCCCATTATTTTGACCTGTATGAATCTTGCGCCTGGTATTTGGAACCCTTAGGGCATCTGGATTTGCCCCTTTGAGCTCTGTCTGACACAGGAAAGGACCAATTATTTGTAGGCCAGTGTCTACTGAATCTAGGTGGCTGCAGTTGTAAGAAGTTTTTAACAGTTTGCATAGACTTAACTTTGTCTTCCATTTTCTTTAAAACCTCTTCTGTCTTAATACCAAACAGAGAATCATGCTGTAAAGGTGCATCTAGCAATTTAGCTTTAACATGATTAGGCAAATTCTGTTCCTTTAACCAGGCATGCCTCCTAATCATGGATCCAGTAAATGTGGCCCTGCAGGAGGCCTCTAAGTAGTCAAAACCACATTGCAAAGTATGCTTTCCAACCTGTTCAGCTGCATGCAATAATTCCTGAAATTCTTTATTTTCTGCACATTCTGAAATCAACATCATTTTCTGTTTCAGCAATCCCATAAGATGTTGTTGGTACTTAAGCATATGAAATTGACAGTTTAAGGCACTGATTGCCAATGTTGCAGATGTATAAACCTTTTTTACCCATCTGTCCAGTGCCCTTGAATCTCTGTCAGAGGGGGTAGGATTGTTTGCTGTTGAGGCCTTAACTCCCTTTGGACCCTGTGAAACAGTTTCAGGATCAGCAGCAGGGTTTCTAAATAAAAATTTCTGTGAGTCAGGGACCCTGTAATATCTGTCAGGCTTACTGGGAGCCAGAGGTAAGGAGTCAGGGGTCAAGCTTGACACCAAAAACACATCATCCACAATGTCTAAAACAAGGGGAATGGCTAAAGGCCTGTGCTGAGGGAGAAGAAAGAATCCCCGAGCCTCTTTTTTGATTCTGAGAAGTCTTGACTCTCCCAGTGAAAATGCTCCCTCAAAGTATGCAAGGTTTTTCCAAATGAATAATCCTCAGGAGGAGATGCAGATGGTATAGACTCCTCTGCATCAGAATCCTCATAGGGAGGAATAGATAATTCCTGATCAGAAGAGGAATCAGAAGAAATAGAAACCTGATCTGAAGATTCATAATCAGTGTCTTGCCTAGGCCTCTTATCTGTAGGGGGATGGGTACCCCTGATCAAGATAATGAGGTCTTCAGCCATTTTGATCATCTGTTTTTTAGGCATAGAGGCCTGTGCATGTGGCTCATGCATTGTTTTTTTTAGTTTTAGAAGTTGCTTTTGTCTTTGGTTTTGCAGCTGTCGTCGGTTTGATATACAAATATTGAGGTGTGAATACACCCTCAGAAGCCAGTGCCTGCTCAGCGGCTCTGGACCCATCTGAGGGAGACACATCCATCGGTCCAATACCTTGAGTATCTTGCGGCATGCCGGACTCCACGTGGGTGTCGGTAGAGGCCTGCGACTCGAAGGTAGCGGGTATCAGGGTTGCGAAAGCACCTCACTGAGTACCGGCGAACCAGCGACTGGCTTAGGAGAAGCTTCATCATTGGTTTTGGATCTCGACTACCTTTCTCTGTCCTTTTCTTTGTGTTTTTTATGTACTCTGGTAGTCGGATTGCTATCCGATGACATTTCTGGGTATTTAAATCTGTTTCCAAAATACTTTGATGCAAAAATATACTGACGCTTAACAGTGCGTTGGTTAAATCTAGCACAAAACCGACAGCCAGGCACATTGTGATTAGGGCCTAGTCAAGGAATACAGTATAAATGGAAATCCTTATGAGGTATTTGCTTACCACAAGTAATACAATTATTAACTTTTTCTGACATCGGTAAGGAGCAAGAAAAAAGGTTTCCCCAATGGAGTACGTTAGTGAGATTTCGGTTCTGAAACTCAAACTCGAATATTTCAGTAGTCCTATGACCGGCACTTGCAAAAAGCTTCTGCTTCGGGCACCGCGCGGCAAGAAAGACTAAAGAAAATGGCGTCGGCTGCATGTTTTATACCCCTGATGACCTGACGTCATGAAAGAGAGGACAGCAACCGATGCAGGACCCAAGACATTTTGTAATTCAGGCCGACTGAGGGCAACTGGCCAAGGCTCTTGCCATCCCCATAGTGCCTTTTTTAGGCAAGGCTCAAAGGACAAACCAACCACCATAACCAGCACAGGTAACTAAAAACTAAGGGTAATGCTACTCAATGCCAGAAGTCTCAACCTCAAAATGCACGCACTCGAGGCACTCCTCAGTATGGAGAAAATCGATGTTTGTGCAGTGATGGAAACCTGGTTCAAGGCTCCAGAGAGCACCCCAGCACTACCAGGTTACAATTCATATCATACCTTCTGGCCTCAGTTACCAGATCGCAGTACACAGGGAGGATGTGTATCCATATTCATCAAGGATACCCACATCTCCAGGTTAGTGGCACAGCATGATGCCCCAGAGATCATCCATGCGCAACTATCAGCAGGCAAAACCACATTTCAAGTCATAGCCTGTTATAGATCGTCCACCATGTCCCAAGATGCTCACTCAGCATTCCTTGAGGCATTGGAAATTATAAAGGTCCTACCCAACACCATAATTTTGGGTGATTTCAACTACCCTGGTATAGACTGGGCAAACTACCAAAGTTCTAACTCCTATGCCCAGTGGTTCATATAATTTATAAATGCAAATGCCCTTGAACAACTGGTATGTTCTCCCACTAGAGGGGACAACATATTGGATTTAGTCATCACAAATATGGGCGCCCATTGTACCACACCCATTATCACTCCCTCTCTGGTCAGATCAGACCATAAACTGATAACCCTAGACATCCTCACCCCTCCACCTCCCCCAGTCAAAGAAACCATCGTAAAAAAACTTTCCAAAGCAAACTTCAAACTACTTGCATCAGAAATGGAAAGCTTCACTATCCCCTTGCAGAAGGATAATGATATCCAGGATGCAGAATCCTACACCAAGGCACTTTATATACATCTTCAGGATTGCATGGACCATGCTATCCCAAATAAAACCAAGACTCCTTCCTCGAGCAAGAAGAAACCAGTCTAGTGGACCCCAGCCATAAGCAAACTATACAATAAAAGGAGGAGACTTATACAAAAAAAGGCCAAATCTCAAGTAGAAAAATCTTCCCTGATCAGCTTTAGTAAGAAATTGAGGGCCCAGATCAAGTCAACTAAAGCCAATTTCAAAAAGAAAGTTGCCAAGGATGCCAAGAATAACCATAAGGCCTTCTATGGTTATGTCAAAAACCTAAATGGCAATGCTCAGGTCTGTTCTGAGGTAATACAAAATGGAACAAAATACACTGACCCCACTGACATTGCCAACATCTTGGCTGACAGGTTCAGTGCAAACCCCCCCCCACCACCTACAGGGCCTATTACTATTCCAGGGGATTGTGTAACTCCAGTTATTACTGATACATTGGTTAATAAGGCTCTATCTAAAGGTAAAAACACTGCCTTCATGGGACCAGATGGTGTCCCGGGCTGTGTCATACGCAAGCTCCAAAATGAATTAACCCCACATCTGAATACCCTGTTAAGTCTCAGCCTCTCGACAGGATATGTGCCCATAGAATGGCGCACAGCAACGGTGGTTGCGCTGCACAAGGGTGGGCCCACAACCAACCCTGGGAACTACCGACCAATAAGCCTGACCAGTCTGATCTGTAAGGCAATGGAGCGAATCATTATGGAACTCATAAATGGAGAGATTGGGAACCTCCAAACACTTGACCCCACACAGTTCGGCTTCGTCAAGGGCAGATCATGCCTCCTGAACCTGGTGGACTTCTTTGAGACAGTTACTCAGGCTATAGATAAGGGAAAGGAGGTACACACAGCTTACCTTGACCTTGCTAAAGCATTTGACACCATTCCCCATTCGGGTATTATTGATAAACTCACCAACCTGGGCATAAACCCTTACGTCACAAGATGGATAGCAAACTGGCTCTCAGACAGATCCCACAAAGTAAGAGTAGCAGGATCTATGTCCGAATCCAGACCAGTAATGAGCGGTGTGCCTCAGGATTCTGTCCTGGGGCCCCTCCTGTTTGGCATATACTTCTCAGAAGTACAGGCAAGTGCTGAAGGGCTGAGGCTGATCAAGTCTGCAGACGACTGCAAACTGGGTGCTATAATAGAGTCTCCGGCTGACATGGATATCCTCCAGAAGGGCCTTAATGAGACTGATGCATGGTGTCAAAGCCATGGTCTCAAGCTAAATGCTGAAAAATGCGCAGTAATCCCCTTTGGAAAATACAGAGTATCCGCAAACTACCACATAGGAGGTAACCCCTGAAATCTGAATTAGTAATAAGGGATCTAGGGACCCAAGTAGATAGTCAACTTTCCTTTGATAACCATGTTGCCAAGGTGGTTAGAAAATCCTTCTATGTGACCCATCTGATCACGAAAGGGTTCGCATCAAGATCTAAGGATGTAGTGGTGCCCCTCTACTCTTCCTTCATCAGACCTATTATTGAGTACAATGCACCAATTGGAATGTACCTGGCTAGGCATCTCCAGCAGCTGGAGAGACCACAGAGCTACCTCACTAAGAGGATTACTGGCCTCAAACAGTTGCCCTATGCAGCACGATTGAAAAAACTAAGGCTTTTCTCTGTTGCATACCGCCTTCTCAGAGGTGATCTCTGTCTAACATACAGAGCCATGTCCAACCCAGAACTGTTGAACATGCTCCATCTTAGCAAAACCAAATCCACTCAAGCTACACGCTCTAGGGATATAAACCTTAGCACAACAATGAATAGAACATGCTGGAGGGATAGATTCCCTTTGCAAAGACTTCCCTTGCTATGGAACAAGGTCCTGATCTACATAAGACAGAGCCCCTCACTATCACTCTTCAAGAGGAACCTTGACGAGTGGATGGGTAACAGAAAATTCACACCAGGGATCTACCAACAGCTCTACTAGATATGGGCCAAGGGTACTAGCTGCTAGATCAAGGGCCTAGGGAACTAACCAAAGGGGCGGTGAATACCGCACAACGTGGCTTGGCTAATATATGTCTTCGGGCAGATAGCCCAGTATCTACCTATGAACCTATGAACCTATTACCCAAATGTAATGACTGCAACAGTGAAACACAAAGAACATCATTAATATTCTGTTTTATTTTGCACTAAACTTACATTACAGCATACAAAAGGTACATTCAGAACAGCTCATCTAATTTCTTGCATACAAATATAACAAGGCAAATTGTTAATTGTGGTTTTGGGTCCATCCCATATAGTTATCATATCATAATAATGTGTAACTCATGTTGGCAACGTGGTCCAATGCAATTTAATTAGCTGAATGAGTTGCGACTTTTAATATTGCAGTCATCTTGTAACATACTCCACATATGAAAATTGATATTTATGGCTGGTAGTTATTATGATTTACCAAATAGCTGAAGAGTTACCAAATAGCTGGGTAACTACAGCACAGCTAGTAAGGGAGACGGCTAGAAAGGTGCTTAGTATCACATCGGGACAGAGGAAGGACGACAAGGAGACATGGTGGTGGAATGAGGAAGTACAGAAGAGTATACAGGCAAAGAGGTTGGCAAAGAAGAAGTGGGATTGTCAGAGAGATGAAGAAAGTAGACAGGAGTATAAGGAGATGAGGTGCATGGCAAAGAGAGAGGTGGCGAAGGCTAAGGATAAGGCATATGAAGAGTTGTATGAAAGGTTGGACACTAAGGAGGGAGGAAAAGGACCTGTACCGATTGGCTAGACAGAGGGACCGAGCTAGGAAAGATGTGCAGCAGATAAAGGTGATAAAGGATAATGAGGGAAACATACTCACAAGCGAGGAGAGTGTGTTGAGGAGATGGAAAGAGTACTTTGAGGGGTTGATGAATGAAGACAATGAGAGGGAGAGAAGGTTGGATGATGTAGGGATAGTGAATCATGAAGTACAATGGAATAGCAAGGAGGAAGTAAGGATAGCTATGAAGAGAATGAAGAATGGAAAGGCTGTTGGCCCAGATGACATACCTGTGGAAGCATGGAGGTGTTTAGGTGAAATGGCAGTGGAGTTTTTAACCAGATTGTTTAATGAAATCTTGGAAAGTGAGAGGATGCCTGAGGAATGGAGAAAAAGTGTTTTGGTACCAGTTTTTAAGAATAAGGGTGATGTACAGAGCTGTAGTAACTACAGAGGGATTAAATTGATCAGTCACAGCATGAAGTTATGGGAAATAGTAGTGGAAGCTAGGTTAAGAAGGGATGTGATGATTAGTGAACAGCAGTATGGTTTCATGCCGGGAAAGAGCACTACAGATGCGATGTTTGCTCTGAGAGTGATGATGGAGAAGTACAGAGAATGTCAGAAGGAGTTGCATTGTGTTTTTGTAGACTTGGAGAAAGCATATGACAGGGTGCCTAGAGAGGAGTTGTGGTATTGTATGAGGAAGTCAGGAGTGCCAGAGAAGTATGTAAGAGTGGTACAGGATATGTATGGGGGTAGTGTGACAGCGGTGAGGTCTGCAGTGGGAGTGACGGATGCGTTTAAGGTGGAGGTGGGGTTACATCAAGGATCAGCTCTGAGCCCTTTCTTATTTGCAATGGTGATGGACAGGTTGACAGACGAGATCAGACAGGAGTCCCCATGGACTATGATGTTTGCAGATGACATTGTGATCTGTAGTGAGAGTAGGGGAACAGGTGGAGGAGACCCTGGAGAGATGGAGATAAGCTCTAAAGAGAAGAGGAATGAAGGTCAGTAGGACTAAGACAGAATATATGTGTGTGAATAAGAGGGAGGATAGAGGAATGGTGAGGATGCAAGGAGTAGAGGTGGTGAAGGTGGATGAGTTTAAATACTTGGGGTCAATAGTTCAGAGTAACGGTGAGTGTGGAAGAGAGGTGAAGAAGAGAGTACAGGCAGGATGGAGTGGGTGGAGAAGAGTGTCAGGAGTGATTTGTGACAGACGAGTACCTGTAAGAGTGAAAGGGAAGGTCTACAAGTGGGTAGTGAGACCAGCTATGTTATATGGATTGGAGACAGTGGCACTGACAAAAAAGCAGGAGTTTGAGCTGGATGTGGCAGAGTCAAAGATGTTAAGATTTGCACTGGGTGTGACGAGGGTGGACAGGATTAGGAATAAGTATATTAGAGGGTCAGCCCAGGTTGGAAGGTTTGGAGACAAAGCCAAAGGGCAAGATTACATTGGTTTGGACATATGCTGAGAAGGGATGTGGAGTATATTGGGAAAAAGATGCTAAGGATGAAGCTACCAGGTAACAAGAAAAGAGGAAGGCCTAAGATAAGGTTTATGGATGTGGTGAGAGAGGACATACAGGTGGTTGGTGTGACAGAGCAAGATGCAGAGGACAGGAAGAAATGGAAACAGGTGATCCGCTGTGGTGACCCCTAATGGGAACAGTCGAAAGAAGATGAGTTATTATGATTTACATTTCATTACACATTGACTGCACTGTCTGTGTTATGATCTGTGCTATGATCTACTCTTAAATACTGAAAGGTACTTGGATAGATTAGGGAGCAGCTGCCCATAAGTAAATTTCAAAACTGACATGGTCTGAAAGCATTGTCAGTAGCTTAATATATTTATTTGATACAGTAAGAGTAACATTGATGTATATGTTAAAGTATAATTAAAACATTGATATAAGAATGTTTAACTCACTTTAACAATGTAGTCCAATGCATGTATTTTTACAATTTTATTTTTATGGATTAAACTCTAAATTAACTTGCCTATAGTTGCTTCAATAAACCAAACTGATGGCAAAAGCTACTGTAGTTCACAATGATGTTAAAATATATCTGAAAGTAAACATTTATAAACATGCATCTTCAAATGTGCTTCTTTTTAGTGACTTAAAAGATAATGGCTGCTTAGGATACAGTAAATGCTTTAATTCTGTAAATCACTCCTAATTAAGAATTTTTCAAAGACAATTACCTCCAACTAAGTGATGGTACAAGAAGTTGCAAAGCCCCCTCGAATGCAGGTAACATGGACTACTATGTAGAGATGTTTACCAATACCCTGTCTAACCACATAAGCAGTTGTATAGGATTGGCTGTACCTGACCAGATTAAAACCAGGTCTTGTAAAATAAAAAAACAAGCCACCCTGGTGGACCCCTAGTATAAACAGGCTATACAACAAGAGAAAAAAACTAATGTCAAAGAACAAGAAGGAACTGGCTCAGCACAGGAAGAAATCACTTTCTAGCTTAAACAAACAAATTAAACATCATGTCAAGTCCTCCCAAAGCTAATTACAAAGCAAAAATAGCCTCCCTAGCTAAGGATGATCACAAGGCATTCTTTAACTACATCCAACATGTAGAAGGGAATACCCAGCTATGTGCTAAAATAGTTGTTGATGGCACCACCCATACTCAACTGGAGGTAATAACCAAACTGCTAGCTGATAGATTTGGAGCAAATTTCACCCCCCTTCTCCTCCAGTCATCCCCCAAAGTATATCTGCCAACATTCCTAAGCCTATTATTTCAAGACAGCAGGTCAACTCGGTGCTCTCCAAGTCCAAAAACATGGCATGAATGGGACCAGACAATATCCCAGGTTGCCTTTTTAACTCATTCATTCCGAAGCAGCTCTGAAAAAGCTGCCTGCTTAATTCCACCATAGGAACAACAGTGCAGCCTTAGCTCATTTTCAGAAAATCCATTTCTAATACAATACAGAAAACAAATGTTCATAACTCTTTAACTATAAGAGCTAGACTAAAAATGTAAACACGAAAGTTGTTCAGCAGACACTGACCTTTCCAACAGTGTAAATGTTGATAGTGCATATCGTCATTATTAAATATTTGGCAAGGAATATTGATATTGTACATATCTTTTACCTTTTTGGAAAAACAAAGCACAATATCTTAGTCAATGTACCATGCAGACCCATGCAATTTGAATTTAGTTTGTTAGTATGAATGTTGGCTTTAAAATGATACCATAACCATTACTGTGTGATACTCCTTTCTTGAGATATTCACAGAAATATGATTAATATATTATTTCTCATAACTGATAAATAAACAAAGCATAATATCTCCCCACCTGTAGCAGACAGATCCTACATATCAGTGTAGAAGTTGTGCATCTGAATGTCAGCTTCAAAATGATGCATCATTTGTGTGATCACCATGCTCCCTTGCAAAGATATGGGCATAATAATGAAAAGTGTTGTAAATATACAATTCTCATAATCATACAAGACAAAACAAATTGTGATATCTGTACATGTGTACAGAGCACAGACACATTTCTTTTACCATGTTGTAAGGAGTAACACTGTCTTCAAAATGAGGTATTACTTGACACACTAACATGCTCCCTTGCAAAGTTATTTAGCAAAATATGAAAAAAAAATCATAATTTCCATAACCCAAGTCCAAAACAAACTTTGATAATTGCACATATGTACAACATGCAGGCACAATTCTTTTACCATATTGGAACCATCAATACTGTCTTCAAAATGAGGTATTACTTGGCACATTCAGATGCTCCCTTGCAAAGTTATTTACTAAAATATGAAAAAAAAATCATAATTTCCATAACCTAAGTCCAGACAAACTTTGATAATTGCACATGTGTACAACATACAGGCACCATTCTTTTACCATGTTGGAACTATCGATACTGTCTTCAAAATGAGGTATTACTTAGCACATTCAGATGCTCCCTCGCAAAGTTATGTACCAAAATACGAAAAAGAAATAATTTCCATAACCTAAATCCAAAACAAACTTTGATATCTGCAGATGAGTACAACATGCGGGCACCATTCTTTTGCCATGTTGGAACTATCAATACTGTCTTCAAAATGAGGTATTACTTAGCACATTCAGATGCTCCCTTGCAAAGTTATTTACCAAAATATGGAAAAAAATCATAATTTTCATAACCCAAGTCCAAAACAAACTTTGATATCTGCAGATGAGTACAACATACAGGCACCATTCTTTTACCATGTTAGAACTATCAATACTGTCTTCAAAATGAGGTATTACTAGGCACACTGACATGCTCCCTTGCAAAGTCATGTAGCAAAATATGAAAAACATAATTTCCATAACCTGAGTCCTAAAAAGACTGACATCTTTTAATATGTACAGCATTCAGAAGCAGTCAAAATAGTATAACACTTGGATGTTACTGAGCCCCTCCTCCTACCACCTAATTTCCACCCATGACTGACAAAGCATGGAAACATGCCCAACTACTGAGTATTAGCAGAAGTACAGTAATACAAGCAGAAATGGCAAACCTATCTGGTTCATCAATGTAAGAATTAGTCACAAAAGTAATAATTCCAGTTATCGCATCTGACCATCACTCTGGTTACAATAAGACCCATCAGTTTTCCTCAATGCAGTATGTGCATATTGTTAACAGATAATAAATTATTCTTGAAAGCTTGATACATAAACAACAAATTATAATAACCATCACTGAAACCTGAGCTGTAGATAACCTATACTTGTTACACTGTATCTGTATTACAATTTTCAGCAGTCTGACCATGTATGCACAAGCACTTCCCTGGTACACAAATGAATTATTTCCCCTACCAACATCTTCATTACTACATGTTATACACATGTCCCTAAATGAAACAGTCACCCAAATGACCCCTTCAGGAAAATGTTAAGATACGCACAATCACCAAAATGATATATATATATATATACATATATATATATATATATATATATATATATATATATATATATATATATATATATATATGTGTGTGTGTGTGTGTGTGTGTGTGACCAATGTATATATGTGCAAGTACATTATGTACATACATATATATCCATATACACACATATGTGTGTATATATGTGTATATATTTATATATATATATATATATATATATATATATATAAATATATATATATAGATATAGATATATACATATATAGATATATACACACACACACACACACACACACACACACACACGCACACACACACACACACACACACACACACACACACACACACACACGCGCACACACGCACACACACACACACACACACACACACACACACACACACACACACACACACACACACACACACACAGCAAGAAAAAAATCAGGGGATTAGGAGGGTAGGCAGTTGATGAAGAATGAGAGGGGTTGCTTACAATGACTCCAAGCAGAGAAAAAGCACAACCTGGCTTGTGCATTCATCAAAGTGATAACGACTTCTACTTATGTGAGTAACAGTTACAGCAGCTGAGACTTTTCCTAGAAAATTGATAATGACTAACTGCTATATTGTAACTGCACATGTTGCTAATGTGATAATGACCTTCCTTTCATTACTGCCAAAGGTATGAATGCTGAGACACAGGTGATAATTGCTGCATATAACCTGTTGAGTAGGCATTCATTATATTACATTGTGCAGCTGTTATGTAACACAGACTCAGTAGCATCAGTAAAGAGAAGACCTGAGTAATTCAGTCAAATAGTGTAACACTTACATACTACTGAGGCCTTCCTCCCACCTAAATTCCACACATGACTGACAAAACCAGGAGAAATCCACAAAAAATATGGTAGCTCCATGCTGTCAGTAGTCACCTAGTCATAACCTTTATCTCACTCAGGCAGTATAATCACAAACAGAATAATACAAGTAGAAGTGATGTAACCCTATGTAATTCGCAGACTGACTTTCTATGTGTCCCCAGTAACCCCTCCAGTTGTTTGCATTCTATATGCATGGGCAACAAAATGACACAAATTGGCTCAGCAGTCACTTCAGTAGTGAGACCATGTATGCACAAGCACTTCCCTGATACACATATACATTTCATTACTGCAATGTTCTGCATGCTCAGATAAAAGTGATAACTGCTGCACATAACCTGTTGAGTAGACATTCATTACATTCCTGGTTCAGGTGTAATGTAAGGCCGAGTCATTACCATCTTTTAGGAAAAGACCTGAGTAATTCAATAAAAGTAGCATAACAGTTATATATTACTGAGCCCTTTCTCTTACCTAAACTGTACAAACAAATACAAAAAGTCAGAAAAATTGCCCTACAAAGAAGTCAGAGACAGTGGTGATAGAGCAGATACAACTGAATCTCAAAGATCCAGTGACAAATAACATTTAAAAATAAGAAAAAAGACAGAGAGGATTCTATGAATGGTTACCCTTCAGCTGGATGACGTGTGTGTGCGTGTGTGTGTGTGTGTGTGTGTGTGTGTGTGTGTGTGTGTGTGAGTGTACACACATACACACAAATACAGACACACAAACACACACACAATGTATATGTATGTATATATATATATATATATATATATATATATATATATATATATATATATATATATACATACACACGTACACCCACACACATAAATATATATACACACACATACAGACATATTATGCACACATATAAAAGCTTATAGATCAAAAATATGCTTTTCCATACTTAGAAGGGTGTTAGAACAGGATCTCCATTAGTACGGATTTTCTGAACTGAAGCACATTAAATCTGAAACTCACTTGTCTGCCATACTTGGCTCAAGAAAAAAAAAGCTCATAAAACCGCTCAGAAAAAATAGTTGTATATTCAAAACCCATCACTACACAGTTCGAAGAGCTACAGTGGGGTTCAATAAAGATTGTAAGTGCCAAATATTCTTTCAGAAAGTGCTCAGAGTAACACATTTGCTCAGTAACTCAGAACAAAGCAAAATCGGAAGGGTAATACCAGAACTGCAGGATTCATCATCAGTTTACTACTACGACTAAATTTTAAGAGTACCTCCAGAATTACAAAGCAAACAATTAAAAAAATAGAACTAAAATCAAGGAGATACTTATTCAGTCTAATAAGCCAGCACTCTCATGTTTACTTACGAAATCAGTACACGTAAATACGATCCCCAACACCAGATCCCTTGTTCTGCACCAAAGCAAGACTTTTGGAAAGAGAATCACAAGAGAATTTATGCCCTATAATTGACGGGCAATAGTAAGTTGCAGGAAACCATTCCAGAACTGCAAACCTTGAAACCATTACTACACTGCAATCAAGTTATGCTGCTCCCCTCTAAGTAATGTCACAAGCCAGCTTTCATATTTACATAAATTTGTTCCCAAGAGGAAGACATTAGTCTTCACCCTGGATGCCTAGGGAATGCCTGCTACAACCAGTTTCTCAACCCCACAGCAACATCCACGGAGTTCAAGGCTTCCTTAAATTCAAAATAAAAGGATGAAAAACATCACCACCTTCATCTAAAGCATTTGGCTCTGTACTTGAAATTTGCTTAGACTGTTCCCTGCTGAGCTTGTTTTGGAACTGTGCTGGGTTTTTAGATTGCTGAAGAGTGGAACGTTTCATCAACAGCAACAGCCTTTTCAGTGGGTTGGTTGGTCTAGACATGAGATTTTGTCTTTATTTTATTATAATATGTATTCTATGTCCCTTTATCTTCTTGCCAAAGACAGCTCCAACAGCTGGCTGTTTTTCAACAGTGATGAGTTTATACCGAGGGCTGAATGGGTTATCTTTATTGATACTGACAATATACAAAAGCATTCTGGGCTGCAGTTTGTGGTGCCTGAAGTCGCTGGCATTT
Organism: Protopterus annectens; assembly: GCF_019279795.1. Classification (NCBI taxonomy): domain Eukaryota; kingdom Metazoa; phylum Chordata; order Ceratodontiformes; family Protopteridae; genus Protopterus; species Protopterus annectens. The sequence continues at coordinate 1,095,615,141 of NC_056733.1, forward strand.
CAGTGTTGTGACCCATCCCATCATGACCATGAATACGCAAAACAAACATGAAAAAGTGGATGAATACAAAACATTTGTTAAAAGAAAATACATCTACATTTCAGACTTAGCAGTTACATTTTGACAGAACATTATGCAGACATGCCACACACAATGACTGCATGAACTGCCACGTTAGCTAAATACACAAAGTAATACGAAACAAAACATATACCAAAATTAGCTTTGTTATGAACGGTAATCAGATGTGGATAAATCTGCAACCCAGCCACAAGAAATAGTGCAGCTGCTATAAGAGCAGTCTACAGCTTTAGTCCCTTTGAGTAACTGCTGTCAGGGTAATGCGTCAGGTCTCTGTGTAGGTATAAAAAGCTATAATGACTTAGCTACTCTGCAAGTTAGGTGGCAAAACAACCCCGGAATAAAGGACCTCAAGAAAGGAATATTTTGGTCAGCAGAAGCCAATGATCCAAAGTAAAGCAGTAATATGGTGATCACCGCACAGACATGTAGACATTGCATTAAGAGGTCTAAACAAGTAAACATAAACCTTGTTATTCCACCTATACAATAAAAAAACTCTCTAAACCTTTCGCACTTAACCAGATTTATTTATTTTATTTATTTAACATTTGTTGACCGGGAATGTCCGACTAGGTTCCACAGAGCCTGTTTTCAGGGGAGGCCCGGGGAGAAACGCTCCAGATTCCTCTTGGGAATCCACAGTCTACACAATTAGTCTTTTACAATGCAAAGAAGCTACAGCAAGTAATTTATTGGATGACTGCGGATTGTATCAACAACAGTCGGTGATCACTGTTTTCGGCGTCGTTAACTCACAGATGCTGGAACTTTTCTTTTAATGTTAAATGCACTATGACATTTAATTCCAACTCTAAATTTTATTACATGCATGATTTCTAGCAATCCATTACCTTATCATGAGGAGTAAAGAATTTTTTTTTGTTTGACAAAAATGTCAGTACCTGTTTGCCGATCATGTATAATGTAGACAGGACTGATAAAAATATTAAATTACATCGGCTATTGGTAGTTGCAATATCCAATTAAATTTATGCAAAAAAAATAAATAATCACCACACAAATTTTCAGAACTGGTGCAAACAATGCCCTCTCTATTTACATCCAAACAATAATTATTCCTAAAGATATAGAAACTGTGGTGGGTTACGGAAGTAGTGGCTCGGATTGCAAGAATCCGATTGGCTGCCACCACTTGCTTTATCAACAACTTTTAAAGTAGATTTTCTACAACAACTTTAATGTAAACTTAATGTAAAAACACACTGAATCGTAACTATATAAGGGAAACTACAAGTTCAGTTATGATTTCAGCGTGTATTACATTAAACTGATCTACAAATCTGCAGTACAATTTCTCTCGCTTGTGGAAGGCACTCGGGGGTAACAGCTTGGAATTAGTATCTTCTCATGGCGCTCAATTTTAAGGTATTTTGTGACTTTTTATTAGGTGAAAAGGTGGGTCATGTGACTATCTACTGCTATTTAAAGTTGGTAATGAATGTATTATATTGTTCTGATGAAGCTCGGTATTGACTGAGTGAAAGCGCTTAACTTACTGTTCTTGTGTTCTTGTGGTGGAATAAACTTGTGTGCTCATCAATTATTGGACTGTTTGCCTTGCAATTGCAAATATCTGGTGGAATCTGCAGTCCTGCTTGCCGTGGGTCGGAGTTTTTCTTAAGCACAGAGGTGCCAAGAGAAGGTACTCGGGTTTAATGAGTTAAACAATTTAAAACATGACCCACTTGGATCCCTGTTTAACCATAGTCTGCAAACTGGTTATGTTCCAGTGGAATGGAGGACAGCAGCAATAATCCCTCTGCACAGAGGGGGACCATAAACTGACCCTGGGAATTACAAGCCAGTGAGCTTGACTAACCTGATCTGCAAGGCCATGGAAAGAATCATTATGGACCTTATTAACAAAGACATAGGTAATCTCCAAGCTCTGGACCCAACCCATTTTGTATTTGTTAAAGATAAATCACTTCTGTTAATCAAGGTTGACTTCTTCTAGAAAGTCACCAAGGTCCTTGATGAGGGAAAGATGGTGCATACCCCCATCTTGACCTAACCATGGCATTTGATACAATCCCTCACTCAGGTATTATAAAGAAACTCTCCCAGTTGGAAATTAACTCCTATATTACCAGATGGGTAGCCAAATGGCTCACCAACAGGACACATACTGTCAGAGTGGGAGATTTCTCCTCTAGCAAATCACCAGTCATCAGTGGCATACCACAAGGTGCTGTGCTGGGCCCCCTTACTCTTCAGAATTTACTTCTCAGATTTCCAGGCAAACTTGGATGGCCTGTGCAAAATTACAAACTGGGAGCAATCAATGATGTGAATATACTGCAGACAGGGTTACCGCAGACAAATTATTGGTACCAAAACCACAGATTAAAGCTAAATGCAAAAAATGCATTATTAATTCCCTTTGGGAAACATGAAATCCCTGTTAAATATATTGTAGACAGTACCCCCCCAAGTGTAGACCTAGTGGTACATGATCCAGGTACTCAGGTTGATAGTAATCTGAACTTTGACCACCACACATCCACAGTAGTAAAGAAATCTTTCTGTGCGGCACATCTTATAAGTAAAGGCATCACATCTAGATTTAAGTATGTTAGAATTCCTTTATACCTGGCCTTGACCAGACAAATAATTGAGTACAATGCTCCCTTTTGCATGTACTTCATCAGACACCTGCAACAACTGGAGAGATCACAGAGGTTTCTCATCAAGAAATTACAGGGTACACAAAACAAGTCTTATAAGGAAAGACTGAAAGCCCTGTTACTTTATTCTGTCTACTACAGGTTACTAAGGTGTGACCTGTGCCTGGTTTACAGGGCAGTGTCTGACCCAGCCCTGATGGAAATGCTACACATTTGTAAATCAAACTGTACAAGGGTCACTTGTTCCAGGGATCTTATCTTAGCCTCTGCCATGAACAGATAATATCGGAGAGATAGATACATTTCCTAGAGACTGCCACTTCTCTGGAACAAGTTCCCATTTCATGTGAAACAGACCCCCCTCCCTGACCTTTTTCAAACACAACTTAGATCAGTGGATGGGTGACCACAAATTCACTCCTGGGGTGGCACCCATAACCCTCTTGGACAGAGGAGGTCAGAATTAACTACCATAGACCCTTACCTCTGCAAACTTCACTAATCTAACCACCAACAATTGGGAAAATTTGGGATAAATATGGGTAGGCTTGTAAGGGCTCTAGGGCTGCTAGCCTAGTCACCTTCAATGAACCTATAATTATCAGCATTGACACCATATCAGCTCAATTAATGTTATAAGGTATATTAAATTAAAACATAAAGAAAATGTTTCCACTACAGACATATAAAATGTTATTCAATTTGTTTTATTTTGCAGTAAACTTATATTACAGCATGAAAAAAGTAAATTCATAATAGCTCATCAAAATTTGTACATACAAATATAACCAATCATATTAACTGTGATTCTGAATCCATCCTATGCAGTTATCATTCTTTCCAATGTTTGAAGATTTTTAGTAAACTAGCCCTTGTTTATTTTGCAATCTACATGTGTAAGCCAGAGTTGCTTCAGTTAACAATCCATTTATTAAATACTTCAGTAAATCCATATCAACACAAAACTAATTTTTGACACTTTTCAAAACTAGACGTAGATAATGATTTTTGAAAATGCAGTATTAGCTACACTATGAGAATTTAGGAGAGAAATGGTAGCTATGTAATTACACTCAATACACACTTTTATTTTAGGAATCTGATGCCTACTACATTTTATATCGTAGCATCTCTGTCCACACAAGCCAGGGCATACAATGCCTAAATGTGAGCCATCCCACAGTAAGTCTTCATTCATTAAATCCAGCAAGGCTGTATCCATGAAATCCATTAAGTATTTTGCTTTTCTTGGTTCTGTTGTCCATTCCCCAGTAGCTTCATCCTCTACCACTGCATTTTTGTCATCTATATTAAATTGTAAACAGGATAGCAATTATCTTATGTTTTGCACAGGGCACTGTTAGGTAGGAGTGAACTAGCTCTCCAAACTACATCTGCAGTTCTCGCAAGTTTGTGCTACCACAGAACATGTATACTACTACATGAACGCTGCTTGAAAACTAGCCTTACAGAATAAATTTGGTATTTACTACCTCAATACACACACACACACACACACACACACACACACACACACACACACACACACACACACACACACACACACACACACAAACTGTATGCAAATATAAGTTTCAGTGAAGTACAATTATGTAACAAACATTTTTGTGTGTCTCTGTGCGTGTCTGCATCCATGCATATGGCTTTAGTACTACTGTGAATAAAATAATTCCTTTAAGGGTCTGCATACATTGCTGTGGTACACAGGCTTGTTGTCACACATCACTGTTACTATGAAAAGCCAGTCAATTTGCTGCACTTCTACCAAATTTTAGTGGACACTGTGGTGGTGGATGAAGAAGGAAGTCTCTTACTTTTTCTGTAGAATAACACAGTGTAGATGATATTAGTGGTGCTGGTGTATGAAGAAGTGACTGACTTCTTTTTTTTCTATTACAGGTTATTTTGTTACCTTGGCTATAGCAGGTTTGTCTACTAGACTGGAAGCATTTGGGTCAAGATAACAGATGCATTCTGCTAGCCTGTGTAATGCAGATTTTGTTATGTTTCCCATGTGAACCTTATATACCTCAAACTGATCTTCTCAAAGTGATCCTCTAAATTACAACTCTATGGCTCTAATCACTGCAGAGGCAACATCTGTATCTGAAGTCTTCAATATTTAGGGATATTTTGAGAATATATACAAAAATCTTATGAATTACTGCACAATTCCTCTGTGACCTTTGACACCCTTCTCAGTATTACAAACTCAAAACAAAATCAATTTAACAATTACTGTTACTACTAACTAAACTCACCTAAATAATCTATAGTACAAGAGGAGAAAATTGTGAATTTAATCACATTTGTGTAAGTGTTGCATAACAACAAATTGTGTAGAAATGCAAGAAGCAATATGTACCCATAGACACAGTCTTTAATGTTAAGCATAGTAAGGAAGAAAACATTGTGGGCCACATTCAATAAAGTTTACACTAAGTCTGCACAATATGTATTCAATAACTTTTTTCTCACATTTGTTGTGCTTTCTAGTCACTCAAAAAAATGACACAAAGTGTACATGTAGTCTACACTTTGTGGTAACTGTTATGAACCCCTGTCAATATTTAAAGCTGCAAGAATATGAGTAGAAAAACTAAAATTAGCTGGAAGAAGGTGTGGTTATGTCTGTGTTGTCTGTTCACTCAGAATACTGTACACTTAATTTACACTATTGAATCCTGGTGTATATGACCATTTTCATGTGCTTTCAGAAGTATTTTGAATATAAACAGTAGCAAGAATTACAATGTTCATGCTTACCATAAATTCATGACAATCATCTGAGAGTGATATTGGCCCATCAGGCTACCTTCCCTTTGGCCTATCATTTTTTTGTTGTGATATTTGACAAAAACAGACTATATTTAGTGAGTATCACAAACTGTAGTCAGTTATCAGTCTACTTATGACAGTGAAATGTCACCTATATGGAGTCTAATATAAGCTAGCAAAAAAAAATCATGCTCGGTCTGCTCTATCGTAACAAACAATTTCTCTCTAAACAATCTAGAATCACAGTAGCCAGGACACATCTATTATCCACCCTTCTCTATGCTTTCCCAGTACTAACCAACCTTCATAAACTGATCTTAACAGACTAGAATCCTGTTACAACAAAATAGCTAGATTTGCCACTGAATCTACATATAGAACACATCACTGTATAGCCCTTAAAAACTGAACTGGTTAGAACTCCCTCAACTATTGCAACTCAATCAACTGTCACTAGCACATAAGCTATACCATCAACAAGACAATGTCCCAGCCCTCCAACATCTTATACAACCTTACACCACAAAAATAATTTTGAGATCTAATACCCTTAACCTTCTTGAGATCATCAATTACAAAAATGAAGCAGGGAAATCTCTCTGTAGCTACTGCATTTCCAAACTCTGGAACTCTCTACCAGCCACCCTTAAATCCAATACTTCCACTACTCTATTTAAAAAACTCCTCATAACCCATCTTTCTAACAAATGGCTATGCTCCTGTAACACCCCTGGGTAAAGACAAAGATACTAAAAACTACTCTTCTCATCAAGTTTCTATTTTTTAATGCTACTTTTTGAAAGCATTACAGCTTTATAAAGTTACTGAATTTCTAAGAAATGTATCCATAGTTAATACTAAGCTACTATGTAAAAATGTCCTAGGAAGTATAATCACATAGTAGTGTAGATTCTTATTAATCCTTCTATATTTGCTTTGTATACTATTGTATTGTTTGTATGTTACTGCATTGTATGTAAAATGAAGCTTTTCTCCTCAGGCCTCCCCTGTAAATGGACATGTGTCCAGTCGGACTTTTCGAGTCAACAAATGTAAAATAAATAAAAATAATAAATAAATAAATATAATAGCCCTATCTACATGTAATGAAGTAGACAATGGTGTAGTAGTAAACATGCATATATACATATGAAGATACACACAAGTATATTTTTAATAACATGCAATTTTGTGGGTGTGCACATGTCTCTATATACCTACAGGCATACACAAGAATGTTCAGTCAGTAATGTAGCCTCACAACTGAATTTCTTGAAATGTATGTCTGTGTGTATATATTTACATTAGAAAAGTATACAAGTACTTATATGCAAATATATGTATAAAATGATGACAACATACAGATAACATATAATGACATGTATGAAGACATAATGCTGTTTGTACCAAATGAATGAAGACAACTGATTTTCATCATTATGACTCAAAAATAAATAGAAAGAAACAACAGAAATTTAGTTCAAAGCACACTTTGCTGTTATGCTGAGTGCTCAGTGGTATTTTATAGGGAGGGAAGTAAATATTGTGGGAATAAATAGCCAGGGAATTGTTATGGCTAGGCTTGTATAGGCCCTAGGACCAGTAGCCTAGTACCAACCTATGAATGCAAAAGTTTGTGTACAAAGTATACATGGTATCATTAAATTAAACTCAGTTTGACAAACACTACATAAACCTACATGCAACTGTATCTGATCTCATTTATGAAAAATAAATATGTACTCCAAGGTGGTTGATGTGCATCTTCAGCAGCTACTTGCAGACAGCCAGGGATATTAGGAGGTTGTATCTAGACACACATGTATAAAATATATTTTGCTCTTCCAAAGAACCTACTTACATAAAACACATATTTATTCAGTAAACTACACAACAAATTTAAATATTTTCCAATTTGACATTGCAGTTCAAAAATGAAAACAGTACTCTTGGTTACTTTCCAAAAAGTATTTACAGCATACAGAGCCACTCTAGGGAAATGACTCTCTATCTTTGGAAGTCTCAATCTGTAACCTCAACTAGCCCCCAATTTCAGTTCTGTACTACAGGTCCTTCCTCAAGGTATACTCCACAAGTCAACCTCAATTAGGGTGTTGCACTGCACTTCCAAATGTTTTGTCTTGATGGTGCAGTCTAATGTTTTTTTTGTATGATCATAGATGGTTATCAATTTCTTGTTAACTAGCCAAGACAGTTTTCTTAACTAACACAGTGGGAACATTCTATTTCTAAGACACATTTAAGGACAAGTACAACTTCTTCAACCCAATGTCAATGTTACCTCCACCAGCACATAACTAGGGGTCTGGATATTAAGAATGAGTTATACAACATCAGCAGTGCATCAGGGCTTCTGTTGGATAGGCTGTGGCCACAGGTCACTCTATATTGGCTGGGTTGAAGGGATACTGTCCACAAGTACAACATATGCCCATCAATCTGCCTACTCAAACACAGTTATGGGGCATCATCAGTTATCAAACTGAAGTACCGAACTAATAATATTTTTCACTACTAAAACAAATGCTCCCCACCTTAAATGTCTTGGGAAAACACGGACCCAAAACATACATCTGATGTGTTAAGATATAAGATAAACTGTTTAGTAAAATCAGGAGTTACTAATGCATATATAGAACATTATATGCTTGCTAATAGATTTGCTGTATTTGCATTAAGAAGCAAACAGCACATTGGCATGGACTGTGACATCTGCCAAAGGACAGACAATAGCAACAAAAATAGACACACATTTTCTGTATTACTCAGCTAGACTAAATAAAGATTTCACCTGTCTTTTAGTGGAGGCACATGTATATTTATACAGCCTCTGTTTTTTCTAATTCTGGTATTACCACCTATTTTACCATTTACAGTCAAAGCCTACCTGTCTTATGGATTGTGATACAGCCTGCACTTTTAGCAAATGAGACTTTGGGCCCTCTTAATGAATGACCATATTATCCAGGTGTACTGTGGCATATCAGGAATGAAATTTCAATATTTTATCCATCAGCACCTGAAAGGTGGCTGGGGCTCCATGCAAGACAAATTTTAACAGTGTATAGAGAATTACACTTTTGAGGCTACATATGTTTTTTCACTGGAAAAAAAAGAAATAGTATATGACAGTATCTCTTCATCAAATTTAGTGTTTTCACATGTCTGGATTTTCCTACATTCTTTATCAAGTAGCCAGTTTTGGGCATGGGGTAGTTACAAATCTTTGAAATGCTACTTAGTTTCCTAAATTTAGTACATTAAATATTTTCATCAGGTTTAGGAGACAGCACTACTGGGATGCTACATTTACTTTGTGACTGTTTTTCAATTCTAAATTGGTCATCTTTTGAACTGCTATTAACTATTTTTGTGATTCTAGTATTATTTAAGGTCATAGTCTAGTTTTCAATCCAGATTCCACCTCTATGTAATGTTACATTGGTGTAGTTCTCCCAGGCATTTCTGAAAACATATTTTATTCCTTAAGATTTGCCCCTTTTCTGCATTTATACTCTTGCTAAGGACTCTTCTAACTGCACTTCAGGCAGAGGTTCCTAAACAGGCTTCAGCTTGCAAGTTCACTGCAGAATTTTTTTTCCATGGCTTCAGTACATTAATATGAATGATTTCATTCTGTCTTTCTCTTTCCTGCATTTATAACTTTGTAGTTCACTGCCTTTATTTTTGAAGCAAACTGCAATTAGAATAACAACTAGTTCTATTTTTCCCATCAGTGTTACATTTTTTGCATAGAATTCAGAGTTTTATTAAACCTCTCCCTGATTATGATTGGCAAGTGAAATCCAACTAGTACTCTTGTCTTAGTTTTGTCCATTCCTAGTTGACTATGAGATGGGTTTATTACTGGTGTCGTATAAGATTTTGGCAGCAGCAATGTATGTAGAATTTCTTCCTTTTCTTTACATACTTTATAAAAAAAAAGTCGTTATTTAATTTAAAATGGGGTAAGAGGTAATTGCAGTATCTCAGCCACTATCTCCATATAGTAACTTAAAGCAAAATCTTTCCTTATGCTTTTTAAAAGATATGTAGCTTACCTGCAACCCAATGTCTCAGTGCTATTTATTTTTACTAATTTACTACAAGAAAAAAAACACTGGCAATATATCTTCTATGACTTCCCCTACAAAGGTTAGATCTAGATAAAAACAACCTTCTGTTTTATTATTGCTGATATCCATGCAAGCCTCTTGAATACTAAGTTTTCTTAGAAGGCTGCTCTCCCTATATCATACTGTGAGTGAACACCACAAAGCTCACCATCCTTTCCTGTGTTGTTCCTCTGCATAGCATATCTCAGAGCAGAATTTATCTTCAGTTTTAATTCTTCCCTTACGTGTACCTGTTACTTACAAGTGGGATGAACATTCTGAATCTCCTTATCTATGTATATTTTTAGTATTTGCTATGATTTATATGTTCTGATTACCCTTATTCAAGTACTAGACACCTTTTCTCTCTAGAAAAGCTAATTAGATGAAATTAACTGTACCTATATATGAAAATAGGTTATATAAATTAAACAAAATGTGTTAAACACAAGAACATTGATAAAAAAGTCAAATTTCACTCTATAAATGGAGCAAAACAGAAAAAATATTTTCTTTTATGCAGCCTCCCTGTACCTCCATTATGGAGGACTGCATCACCCACAGCCCCTGCTAATTAAATATACCAAATCCAACACTGCACAACAGTGAGGAAAGTAGGTATTCAACATATTTATGATTTTAGATGCAATGTGAATTTTGCTGCTGAAGGAAACCAATACAATCTACTTGTGCCTACTATCCTTTGCCTAATGTGCTTTGGACTTTTATTCTTGGTATAACTGCACCTAATCTGTGACTAGTTTGGTTTGCTTGTTAAAGTCTTCTTCTTTCCAAATGCAGTCTAGGTGACAAATGCTTATAGTAGAATTCTAAATATAAAACTGAAAGTTTGCAGAGGAAGAAACACATAAGGTAAAAACGGAGTGGGGACACTAATGATAGATCAGTAAATCAGTTTCTTATGGTGTTCCCACTATTCATAAAACACAATACAGTGATTTATACAAAAACAGACTTATAAAGCCACAACTATAAACTTGTACATACACATAATAAAACAAACAGAGGTATGCACACAAAATATAGAAATAGTATCGATATTGAATGATCCCTCCAAACTGAACATTTTCACAATATTCAGTAGCTGTAAATCTCATTCATCATGCTTATATGTCATAAATGTTGTTTAAAGATACAACATCCTTAAATTATTGAACTATGCCTGTAAAATGACTTCATATATCTCAAAGAAAGTGGTTCTCTCCACATCCTCTGCACAATCCCTTCAGTGGGCAAGGAATAGCCACTCATGTTGGATGAGTGAACAGGAAAGGTTTCATTGTTGTGTTGGAATGCTGTATCCATCCTTGGAGAAGCTGCTGTCATTAGTAACATGGTCAGTCCCATTTTTCCTGACAAAAAGAAGCAGACCATGTACAATTCTACATTCTCTATAAATGCATAAAGGAGAGAGTTTTTAAACTGAAATAGTTGCATAATTCATTTCATGTTTGCTTATTTTTTTCACTAATGACGGTGCGACTCTTTGGGTTAGGGGACCCTCTGGTCACTCCTTTCTATGTATGTGCAACTGTATGTGACAGAACATAGTATTAATGCTGATCTGTATGTAAAATTTGCATTATTTAATTAATTTGTAATCTTTTGTAATAATTGTAATATTTATACTATTAAATTACTATTGCTGGTAGTGCATTTTTTAAAACTGTTGTACATAATTAATGGCAGCATTGAGTGTATATTCTTTGGACAGAATCTATTGTGTGTGCACACATCTCAGTTTCTCAATTTCTAAATGCATGTCATGCCTTTTAGCAGAGAAAGTGAAGTCTGTCCCACTCTTTATGTAGTTACTCCTGCTGATATACATGCAATAACCATTATCAGAAGAGAGATTTTTTTTCTGTAAATTAAATTTTGAATAGTTATTCATTTTAAATATATTCCTTAAAGGAGGGTGCAGTATGTGTAATGTTCAAGTTTCATAACATGGAACCATTTTTTTCTGGGTAAATTTGTTGTATAATTCCAGATATGGAAAGAAAGCTATGCAAAGGCCAAAATACAGAAGGTTCAGCTGTGGAGTAAATGTTACAACTTTATGGAAGGAACAACAAAGTGAACTCCCCATTGAATCCTAAACATTCTTAGGAAAAAAAGCAGTGTGAGCTACCTAAACACAGACTTATTAAAAGACAGACAAACTCATACATACCTAGGTCAACATAAACTATGGTGCACATACATGATACAGAAATAAGAATGGCTTTGAATCTAATTTACAAACTGACAATCCCCATAAGATTGAACAGCTTTAAATCTATTTCACTACACAAAATACATACTTTCATACTTCTCAAGTGCTATGACTTGGCCATAGCCCTAAGAGAATTAAGCATTATTTCTCTTGGGTTTATCAATATTCTTCAGAATTTTAATTCTTAGATATTCTTTAGAACTTTTTGACTTTCTAAGAACACAGAATTAAACAGATGCACAGACTCAATATGTGGTCTACAATTTGCAGACAATTCCTTTGGAAAGATAGATTGCTAGTCTTATGACCCACTGATTTTAATTCTTACAGGGTTGACATGTATGGATGTCTTATCTGCATTTCTGACATACACATACTTCAGTCATTTTGAAAGTTCTCTACCTTTCTAGTTACTGGCACATATTGTTTCCTGCTATGTAACACCACATACATTATCCTTTAAATAGGCATACTTTTCCACTAACCTCAAATGCACAAGAGAAATTCTTATCAGTAACATCTGTATCTCAACATATTGTACATTTTTTTTATAATTCCATACAAAACATCAAGTGCTGTAAGGAATATTTTGACTTTTTCCTAATATTTCTCAAGGTATGATACAGTACAAATGACAACTTTATGATCATTTTTTTAGTGTAGGTAGGAAATGAAGACCCAGTCAAATAATAATGTCTTTCCTACAAGTTTATGAAATTTTCTAGAGTCTTTTAAATTGAATTATTTGAGAGTGTAGAAAAACAGATATAACTACTGCCTAATGCATGCTATGTATTTGTATAAATGAATCATAAATCATAAGCTGTCAATAACATTATCTACAGCAAAAAAACATAATATTGAACTATGATTTCAAAATGTAAGTCAAAAGTCAGAAGAAAATACATATACATTCTCCAGTCATATAACAGGCAGAAATTTTATGAATTTTCATTCAATCACATGAAAATAAAATGTTGCATTGATCCCTATGATATTAACTTAATAACTATATGCAAGTCTGATTTTCCTTTATATTAAGCAAATGCATTACTTATCCAGAAATAAAATGCAACACTGGAAGAAAATATAACATATTCATAACATACACATTTTAAAATCTAATTATACTACTGAAGAAAGTCATGCTGCATGTTCTGCCTTGATATGCATATATTTCTTCTTCAGATTCTCAGTTAAATTTAAAATGTGCAACATCATTATAGGACTATAATAATTGAGTTCCTGTTAAATGATCGAAGACGCATTCTTTCGAATGTGTTTTGATCAAACTATATAAGCATATAAGTGAATTCTTTCCCTGGGAAAGAAATCGCTTGGCCGCTTCTGTTACTTTGCTGTTTTCGTGACTGTAGTGCTATCTCAGAGTTGGTATATGCTTTGGGGGTTGCTTTTCTTCAGTCAGAACTGAGACTTTAGTCAAGTTGGAGGGAATTATGAACAGTTCCAAGTACCAGTCACTTCTGGCCCAAAACCTTCAGGCATCTGGTAGAAAGCTGAATATGAAGAGGAATTTCACCTTTTAACACAACAATGACCCCAACCATACATCCAAATCAACAAAAGAATGGCTTCACCAGAAGAAAATTAAAGTTTTGGAATGCCCCAGCCAGAGCCCAGATCTAAATACAATAGAAAATCTGCGGGGTGACCTGAAGAGGGCTGTGTACAAGAGATGCCCTCGCAATCTGACAGATTGGAGCATTTTTGCAAGGAAGAGTAGGGAAATATTGCCAAGTCAAGCTGTGCCATGCTGATAAACTTCTACCCAAGAAGACTGAATGCTGTAATTAAATAAAAGGGTGCTTCAACAAAGTATTAGTTTGTTTTACAATTTTTTTTTTTTTTTTTTTGTGGAACAGCAATTTTTTCCCTTGGAAAAAAAATTGCTGTTCCAAGCATTCAAGATTGTAAGTGGGTTTGATAAATCATCGTTTGCTTTTTTAAGCATTTGATGATTTAACATGGACCCTAATAATCACATGTAATTGCACCATCGTACAGAATACAACATAATCAGTACTTTAAAGTACAGGTGGTTTGATTTTGATAATGATGGAATTTCTTTCACAATCAAAATAGCCTTTAGGTTTATAGGTTTATAGATTAGTACTAGGCTAAATGCCCTTGCAAGCCATTTTAAGCCTAACCAATTATCCCCTGTGAGATTTAAACCCTGTACCTTGTGTTTGTAAGGCAAACACCTTAACCATTAGGCCATCCTCCCAGCCCCCTACCTTTTGCATATTCATGTTTCTGGATGCAATATGAATTTAGCTGTAAATGGAAAGTATTACAAGTGTCTCAAGCCCATGATGAGCATTATGATCCTACTCCTGAAATGTAGATCTGATAAAATAACATATCAGTCCTTAACTGTATCTATGGAGGATTCAAAGCATGCAAGTGTCATGTTTGTATATTAGTACTGAGTAACATACCCCCAGGCTACAATTTTAGCCCTAATACGGGTATGTCTGTCTGTTTGTCTGTCTCACATTGATTTCTCTTCAAATGCAATAAAGAAACATATTAAATAAAATAAAAAATGCTGCACAAGTCACAAATTCTACTGTATGTATGTGTGTGTATATATATATATATATATATATATGGTTCTACCTCACATAAACGAAACACCACAACACCGACAACGCAATCACCGACACCACATAACCGACAGTACAAAAACACGAAATCCCACATGCCCGACAACGAAATAACCGACGGTACACAAACACGAAACCTCATACACTTCACACACCACAATCAACAACCAAAACACATTCCCCGTCCAAAAACCACATACACAACACAAGCACACCAAAATCCCTACAAACCCACACTAAACCACACATACACAACTACCTACAACCCTGACCCAAACCCTAACCCTAAGGTCCGTCACTACGCACACTTACCTGACCCGCTCCTAACCCTAACTCACTTATCCGCCCCTAACCCAAACACAATCACTACCGCACACTTACCTGACCCGCTCCTAACCCTAACTCACTTATCCGCCCTAACCCAAACACAATCACTACCGCACTTACCTGACCCGCTCCCTAACCCTAACTCACTTAACCCACCCCTATCCCCACTTACCTTACTCGCACCCTAACGTCCGTCACTACCGCATACTTACACAGCCTTTTCCCATTTCGGCATCCTCGGCGTCGGTGCTTTCATCCGTCGGGTCGGTCTTCTGCTTGTCGATCTTCTAGGTCCCGTCACGTCGGTCTTCTGCGCTGTCGATCTTCTGGGGCTCGCGATTTCCCTGTCGATGTTCCGGCGTGTCGTTGAAGTGAGGTAGAACCATATATATATATATATATATATATATATATATATATATATATATATAAAGAAGACTTGAAACTGACAAGAGCACAAATAATATAAATGTCACTAAGCATATTGGAAGAGATAAAAACAGGGCTACCATTTTGCCTAATCTGAATTAAACTCACAGATCACATTTTTTACTAATATGTTCAGTTTTATGTTAATAGTTGAGTCTATCTGTGCTAATTTAAATATACATGATAACCCAGATCAGCTACAGCTAAAAAAGAGGTTCACTATGTACACAGAAAGGTCCTTCATGTTATTCAACAGAAATAAATCACAGTTATTTAATTTGTAATTTAAAATGAAATATTACCTCAGGAAAAGCAAGACATTTTCTGAAATAGGGGTAGTTGCAGCATCTTTAATGTGCTATCTTTGTTTTTCTACTTTGCAGTGAGAGAGAATGCTTTTAATTTGTGACTAGTAAGCAAATTGCAGATGGGAATGTGTACCTCTTCCAAACTTAAGACTTCCTTCAAAAAAAGAAGCATGTCTTATTGTACAATTCCAGATATGGGAATCAAAATAAGCACTGGAAGAAATACACAAGAGGTTCATTATGTACATAGCAAAGTTCCTTGCGTTATTCAAAAGAAATTCATCACATTCATCACAATTAGTTACTACTTCACTAAAATTCGCTTCATTTAAATAGCCTCAAGAAATCAAAAACATGTTTCTGACCCTGCAGATACAACACCTAGGCTATTCAAAGTCCTATGTAATAGCTTTAAATTATATACAAATACATCTCTCTACTGCAAACCAGCTTGAATCATCAGATGAAATGATAACATCTGCTTTTAAATTATATCCACTTGTAGTTTATCTGAGGTAGGAAAAGGTAAATAACAGATCAATGGCAGTTCTTTGGCGGCCCCAGCAAGATGCTACAGAAGCAGTGTAAAAGGCACACATTGTAGTTGAGAAGCAAAATTCACAGTTTTTTGGAGTCACAGGACTACCTGCCAGAATTTCCTTTTAAGCTGAAAGAAAGATTTATAATGCATATACTTACTTAACAGAGAGGATTCTGTTAGGTATCCTGTGATTTCTTCTTGAATGCTACTGATAGCTGGAATGATATAATTAATTGGGTGATTAATAAGTAATTTAATCCTTTTTCTTGGACCTGTTTGGAGTATGTAATGTCAGACCTCCCCCTCCACTGGTTTCTTCTGAATGAAGCCTTAAATAACTGTCAAGAGAGTGAAAGTAAGTGAGAGAAACAAAAAATGAGAATTGTTGTTTTCCATGAAAAGTACAGTTGTGTACACTTACATAAATGTAGATGTTCGAGTGTATTCACTGTTGCAGTCATTACATTTGGGTTATCTGCTTGCAGGTAGCCCTCAGCCAGCCTGATTATCAAAGTCTTGGGTCCTGTGTCGGTTCCTGTCTCTTCTTCTATGACGTCAGGTAGTCAAGGGTATAAAGCATGCAGCCAACGCCATTACATCAGTTTTTCTGGCCCCAGATGCCAGGTGCCCCCATAATGGGAAGCAATTATATACAAGGTTACACCTCCAACTATAAGCAAATACACAAGAAAGCTTAAATACAGTAAACAAGAAGAGAGGTATAGCAAATAGAAGTCAGGGGGCTGGAGGGAGGGTAACCAGCACTGCAACAGTGATTACCCTCGAACATCTACATTTATGGTAAGTGTGCATAACTGTACTATGTTCTTCATGTTTCACTGTTGCAGTCATTACATTTGGGTAGATTCCCAAAGCTAAGGAAGGGAGGAGGCAATTAGAGAGATTTAGGACCAGCTATTAGGCCCTGCAAGACTGCAGTGGCAAAACCAGCTCTGGATTTAGAGAATATAGGCAAGTGGTAATGCTTGGTGAAGGTATGGACAGAATTCCAGGTAGCAGCAACTAGGATGTTCCTGGTTGGAACACCTCTGAGAAAGGCTGTTGAAGTAGATGCAGCCCTGGTGGAATGTGATCTTATCACCTGTGGGGTAGGTGTTCCATGGTGCTTATAGCAGAAATTAATGCAATGGCTTATCCATTTAGAAATGGTTTACTTTGAAATGGCCTTCCCCTCTGCCCTGCAGCAAAGGCAACTAGCAGCTGTTCAGTTTTTCTGAGCTGCTTAGTCCTGTCCAAATAAAATCTAAGTTGTCTGTGCACATCCAAAGAGTGCAGTATTCATTCTCCTTTTTTCTGTGGATTAGAAAAGAAGGTTGGCAAGTGAATGGACTGATTAAGGGCCACACTGGATACCACCTTGGGCATAAAGGAAGGATTGGTCCTGAGGGACACCCTGTCTGCATGGAAAATGATGAAGGGCTCCACTGCCATGAGGGCCTGTAATTCAGACACTCTTCTTGCTGAATTGATGGCTAGAAGGAAGGCTATTTTCCAAGAAAGGAATTTCAACTCTGCAGTTGCAGCTGGCTCAAAGGGACGTAGAGTGAGCTTTTCAAATACAAAGTTAAGGTCTCAGGTTGGAGTAGGGGCTCTCCTGGGTGGTCTTACATATTTGGCCTCTCTGAGGAATTGCTTCAGCAGGGTGTGAGAGAAGAGGAGTGGCTCCATATTATAATGTGTTGAAATGGCAGAAGCATGAATTTTAATAGAAGAGAAGGAAAGGCCCTTATGAAGCATCTCTGTTAAGTATTGAAGAATATGCAGTAAACTGGCACTGTTGTGCCCATCCTCTGAGTTTGGCTCCAGGAACAGAATCTTTTCCACTTTTCAGCATAGGATTTTCTACTACTAGGCCTCCTTGCCTCCAGAATGACATCCAGCACTTGCTTACAGTGGGATGGTAATGGAGAGCTCAGGTAATTAGCCAGGCTGCAAGGTTCAGGGTTTGAAGCTGGGGGTGCAGAATCTGGCTCTCCTGCTGGGACAGCAGGGAAGGGATCTGAGGCAGGTGCCATGGTTCCAGCAGTGACACACTGCACAAGAGGGGGTACCAGTGTTGGTGTGGCCAGTCTGGGGCAATGAGTATTGTCTTTGGTTTGTCCTGTTTGATCTTTAGTAGAACTTTGGAGAGGAGAGGCAGAGGGGGAAAGGCATAAACAGAGAGGTTTTCCTAGGTGAAGGACAGGGCATCCACTTTCCAAGCTTGTCTGTGGGGAGTCTTTGTGCAGAACTTGTCCAATTGGCAGTACTGAGGGGAGGCAAACAGGTCGGTCTCTGGGCTCCCCCATTTGTTTCTCAACATGTTGAATATTTTTGGTTCCAACTTCCACTCATGTGGGTCAATGAGATTTCTGCTTAGGTCATCTGCCAGTGAGTTTAGCTTGCCTGGCATGAACTGAGCCTCTAGGTGCACTTGGTAGCTTAAGGCTGTGTTCCACAAAGCCATGGCTAGTCTGCAGAGGGGGTATGAGTGGGTACCCCCTGCTTGTTTATGTATCACATAACAGTGGTGTTGTCTGTTTTTACCAATAATTGTCCTGGAAGGATGTGGTCCTTGAAGGCTGTCAGAGCATTCTGTACAGCTAACATTTCTTTTTTATTGATATGCAGGTGCATTTGACTTGGGTTCTATTTGCCCTGAATGCACTGCCCTACCAAGTGAGCCCCCTATGCATAGTCTGATGCATCTGCTGTTAGGGTTTGGCCAGCAGGGGTAGAGTGAATGGCAGTATGAGGTATTTGCTTTCCACAAGTAATACAATTGTTAACTTTTACTGACATTGGTTTAGAGCAAGAAAAAGGATCCCCAATGGGGTACTTAGCTTTTTTGAAGACTTCGGTTCTGAAAATCGAAAATGAAAATTTCAGGAGTCAGCCGACCGGCACTTGTGAACTGCTTCTGCTTCGGGCACCGCACAGCAAGAAAGACTGATGTAATGTCATCGGCTGCATGTTTTATACCCCTGACTACCTGACATCATGGAAGAAGAGACAACAACTGGCGCAGGACCCAAGACTTTGATAATCAGGCTGGCTGAGGGCTACTTGCAAGCAGATAACCCAAATGTAATGACTGCAACAGTGAAACACGAAGAACATCATACAGTTATTAATTCTTTTCCACATGCATATAAGATAACTATCAATATCGCTAGGGGAGTCTAGCTGGACAGTATGGCTAGTTAGGTAAAAATAGTAGCTAAAGCCATGGTAGATTAAGTTGGTTTTCAGTGAATGTTAAAACACCGTGTGTGCGTGTGTGTGTGTGTGTGTGTGTGTGTGTGTGTGTGTGTGTGTGTGTGTGTTTAATTTAAAATGTTAAAGTCTCTTTACCTTCTTTCTCCTTTGTATGATTGTGTTGATTAACATGGGAGGAGGTAAATGAAAAAGTATACCTCCCAGGGAACACCAGCTTGTTACATGCATACTACGAATGCAGATGAAATTTGCAAGTTTTAAAGGACTGAGAAAAATATACCAGGCAGCACAAAGAAAACCAATTTCATAAAGAAGGAGCATTTCAGATAGAGCCACTTAACTAACTTTGTGAAATACTAGAGTCTACAGGTAACAAGGTACCTCAAAGCCCACTGGGCTGCATTTTCAAACTGACATCAAAAAGCATTAAAACAAAAAGACGAATATGTTATTAGTGGGTTACAAAATACAAGTGAGACCTTAAAAGAAAAACAAATAAAAAAAATGTGTAATAAAAATTAATGAACTACTAACTCCTCTTTATCTTCAGATTCCAGTTCCTAAACATAAGGCAGAGTTTGCAAAATAAAAAAAGAGAGAGAAGGAACAACAAGAAGAAACTTCTGAGGATAATGATTTCTAATTACCAGAAGTTAGAAGACTACCACCTATTAATCCAGCTATGTCAGCTCAAAGGAATTCCTCAGAGTCACATGCACAGGCAACTTCTTCATATGAACCCTAAACACACTGCACAGTTCCTATACTAGTAACTGCAGAGTCCAGTGTAGGAATTACATCTTTGACACATGAGCTGATAACTACTACACCTCTGTGAAAGAAAGTATGATAAAATAACATAAAAATTGAAAACATGGTTTCTGACTGCATACAGTAGGAGGAAGAAGTAAAGGGAATTCTATCCGCTTTTAAGAAGGAATAGAAAAAAAAACACATAAAAGTCGAGTCAGATAATGAGGTTTTATGATAATAACAGAAAAAATAAAATAAAAACGAAGACATCAAAATAGGCCGAGTATAATAGGCCTTTTAGGTATACCAGGAAACAAGTGATGAAAAGAGGAGGGGAGATTCAAGAACTAAACTTCCCCTTGAGAAAAATGTTAGATCATTAAGGACATCCAAAATGATTTCACTATCCTTGGTCACCTACAGATATTAGGAACTTGGTAAAAAAACAATCCCTGAAGTAAGAGAGGATTCTGTAAAGTTCAAAGAAGTTGAAACTGTAACAACATGTTATGATTCCCTTTGGGTAGAAATGCCCCAGTTACTGTGAGCTATATTGTCAGATGTTATTATGAAACAGTTATTAGAAAGGGATAGCTAGAAATGGAGGCATAAAGAGCACAATTGTTATAGAAAAGGTAAACATTATTAAATGCAATAAAAGATAAATGCCCAGCTAAGACAAATAGGTCTAAAATATAGGCTTGTAAATAAAACAAGGGTGAAAACATTGCAAACTATTTGGATTGATTTCTGATAGTATTTCAGAGATATTAAGGCACTGAACACTACTACAAAAAGTTTCTCAGGCTATTTCTGCAGATGTTTGTGCTTGGACCTTTACCCAAAATTAAGGAACATTTTTGCAAGCAGCAGTGGCCTGGAAAGGGAAAGATATTAAAGATATACTTTCAGTTGCACAACACTGTGAGGGTGTGATAGAAAGAAAAAAAGAAACAAATGAGAGCAAATTAATGACATAAATTTAACATTATGACTCTAGGAAAAATTAAGGAAGATGAAGGGGGGCAAGGTAGAGGTTGTGAAGGACCTCAGGAAAATAATATAGGGATAGGTCGTATAAACTGTAATGGTGAAGCTGTTTGTTATTGAAAAAAAAACAGGAAAATGGAAATCACAGTGCTCTAATTATCCACCTTCCCAGTTACAGAACAGCAATGTACAGAGATAACTGTTAATCTGTATGGCCTCCACCCCCCTCCAAATCAGGCATACAGAGGTAACCTGGGGAATAGCAACCTGACTGTTTCCCCTGTTTTGCCTATAAATCAGGTAGGATTATATATGACATGCATGGTAAATAATGTGCCCAATGAATGCCTGGTAGACACTAGTGCTGCTAGATCTGTACTAAAATACAAGAGTTCCATGTGATCCCTAAACCAGGGGAAACGGTAAATGCAGGTGGTATTTCTAACCACACAGTTTCTCATCCTTTATCACTGACTTTGTTTCCTTGGTCCTGTTTCAGCACAGCATGCTTTCCTTTTAATTTCCTCTGTCCCACTTAACTTGCTTGGAAGAGATTTATTGCATAAATTAGACTGTACACTATGTTCACCTGAAGGAGTATTTTTCGAAGTCCCAGAAGAAAATCAAATTGCTGTACAGGTTCTGTTAACTGAACAACTCCAGGTTATTAAAACAGAAGTAAACCCTTTGCAGCAAGAAATCCTTCAGTCCGTTCCCCCTTCCTTATGAGCATCACATTCAAATGAAGTGGGTCAATACGTACAGTAGATCCAGTATAAATAAATTGGATCCTAGTAAATCTGTACCTCAAATACCACAATGCCCTTTTGTGTCCAGAAGCAGAAGGAGAAATTATTCCAGTCATTACTTCTTTAATTGAACAGGGAATAATAGCAACTCTTAGTCCATGTAATACTTCCACATTATCTGTTAAGAAGCCAGGAAAAGAAACATAGTTTTGTACAGGACCTGCAGTAAATAAAGTAGTGAAATCTAATTTGCCAATTGTTCCAAACCCAGTTTACATTCTGTTTTCTATACTGCCAAAGACTTTGTTATTTTACAGTAATTGATTTGTGTTCAGCTTTCTTTTCTCTTTCTATCCATCTGGATAGTAGGTACCTGTTCGCTTTTACCTACTAAAGAAAGACAATACACCTGGACAAGGTTACTTCAGGGTTATACTGAATCTCTGTCAATTTTTTCTGAAATCTTAAAAGCTGATCTAAATACTATTTATTTCATGGGTGTTTCTGTTCTTATTCAATACATAGATGACTTTCTTCTACCCTCCCTTTCCCTAGAATCAAGCAAAAAAGATACCATCCATAAGCTCGTTTCTGTAGCCCAAAAAGGACAAACTGTCCAGATAAAAAGTGCAGTTTTGTCTGTCATGTGCATTTTTGTGGGACATATTTCTACAGGTGAGTACTCACTCTCTACCTCACAAATTGTGGGCATGCCAAAAATCCCAGGACCCTCTACCATTTCTCAAATCAGTGGATCCTGGGATGTGTCAGTCTTACAAAACCCTTACAAAATCTGATACACTTGGATACTCCAGAGCCCCTTCCATGTAAATCAAAATAGAAGATGCCTTCATGAGACTAAAACAAGCACTTGCAACTGTTTCATCTTTAGGACTGACAAATTATGAAAAAAAAACATTCAAATTATTTGTGTAAAATGAGTCATTTTGAACAAGGTGTTAACACAAGTCCATTGAGATAAGCAACATCCCATAGATTAGTACAGTAAAGCATTAGAACCAGCAGTTGCTGGATTTCTGCCTTGTCTCAAAGCAGTAGCTGCAGCAGCAATCATAATGGAACTTTCAGCCACCTAGTACTAGATTCTTCATTGACTGCTGCTGTACCTCATATGCTGTATCTACTCTACGTTTGAAATACAAGACACAACCTGCCAGAATAAATGCATATTAGCTATTATTACTGACTACTACAATTATTTCTTTAGAAAGGTGTTCAGCATTAAAGTCTGCTTCTTTACTTTCAACTACTGAAGATGGAGAATCTCATGGATGTATCCAAGTGGAAGAAATGTGTTCAAAGCAAAGAATACACTTAAAACACAATCCTCTTCAGAATACTGCCCTCATTCTTTTACAGATGGCTCTTACTAAAGAGAAAACATGGACATTTGAGAAGTATATCTGCAGTATGTTCTGAAAATGCTGTTTTAGGAAAGGGAAATTTAAAGAATGTTTTTTCTGCACAGATAGCTGAACTGATTGCTCTGACTAAAGCCTGCATATTGGCTAAAGGAAAGTCTGCTACAATCTACACTGGTAGCCACTATACCTATGGTTGTTGCTCATGACTTTGGATAGTTGTGGTCTGAAACATTTTTTGTATTCTAAATGGATCCCTATAAAAATGGTACTTATGTAAACAAGTTTGTTAGAAATGTTGTACATTGAAGAGACAATACTCAGGTTGCATTAGGTAATTCATTAGCAGACAGGGCAGCTGAAGTTGTTGCATTAAATGAATCACAGGCTGTTGAAATGTTGCTGCATATTAATTTACAAAGTAACTTATCTGTACCCTTTTCAGATCTTGATGAACTGTCGGTCATACAAAACAGGACAGCAGATGAAGAAAAGCAGGTTGTGTTTTACATCCTTATATTTGCCAAGATACGACTGTCCACCCTGTCTTACCAAAAGAACTGCTGCCCTGCTTTGTCTGCATGCATCATGGTGTGTCACATAATGAAAAGGAGGAATTACTGAAACAGCAAGCAGAAGTTGGTATGCTCCAGGCTTCTCCTCAGTGGCTGATCAAATATGCCAGAATTGTTAGATTTGTCAATCTCATAATGTAGGACACAAAACAAACACTTGACTGGCTGCCTTGCCAAACTCATGGGGGCCCTTCAAAAATGTGCAGATAGATTTCATTTAATTAGACAAATGTCAGGGATTTAGCTATGTTCTAGATATTATATGTATGTTTAGTCTCTGGATATAAGCTTTCTCCTGTGCCAAGGCAGACACAACCATAGTATGTAAAAAAAACTGTTAAAGGAAGAAAAGCCTAGATTTAGAATATGGGTATCCATTAACAGTGACCAGGGCACTCACTACACAGGGTAGGTATTACGTAGAGTTCAAGTGGATCAAAATTCCACTGCCCTTATAAGCCAAAAGCTTCAGGACTACTAGAAAGATGCAATGATATCTTGAAAATCAAGTTAGCAAATGACTGTAGAGAAACAGGCCTGTAAAGGGCCTGATGCCTTACTATTATATTTGATGAGTTTACATTCATGATTTAATAAACAGACAGAGTAAAGTCCACATGAGATTTTGATGGGCGACTCCATTAGGTTACCAGGGATGCTACCATCAAGACTGAATAAAAGTTCTGTTGCTATAAATGATAGTAGTATATTTAAATACTGCATGGAGCTTACCAAATGCATTAAAATAATCATGCCAGTATCCAAGCATAGTTATTTTTACAAGTCCTGAAGAAGCTTGCTATCCATTTTTGCCAGGTAACAGAGTTATGGTCCAGGTGTTACAGAGGAAGAGAGCACTAGCTCCCCAGTGGAAAGGATCTTGTATGGTAGTTTTAATTACTACATCATTTGTGAAGTGAAAAGGCCTACTTGCATTGGATTCACGCCAGCCAACTAAAGAAGACAGTGATTGTAATTTCGGACAAAGAAGGTACTCCAGATTCTAAAGATATCTAGGTAGAAAACCAGTGACTGAGGACCCAACAACTTGAACTTCAGAGACATTTGACTGTAATTGCATCTATTCTCCAGAGGCATTATAAAATGTGCATCAAGAACCAAACTTTTAACTCCAGAAATAAGACTGCATTTCATTTGTCCACAAATTGCAACCACCTCACTAGCTGTTCTCCCTACTATTTTTCTTCCCATTAACTAGTAAAGACAGCTGTTTTTGTCCAACATATAAACTGTCTGCTGCAAACTTTTCTGAGTGAGAAACTGACATGAAGTGCATATCAATTGTGCTTATTTTAGACTATGTGGACTACTCAGCCTGTGCCAGATTATAGGCTGGAGTAGCAATTTCTACCCAAGCATGCTACACCATTATGTAACTGATCTGAATAAAATCAGCTGTTGAGTTTATAGCCATGCCCTTCATCATGTAAAAGGTGGAATTCTCATGTCTCCTGTTCCCATGCTGCAAATAGACTTTGAAGAGAGACTGTCCAATCAAAACACAACATGGAGTAGTGTAACGTACTTTTTCCAGATTGTCTACATCAAATTGGCTACAGCTGCAAAAGGAGGAATCTGCTTCAAATGAAATGGAAGTCATCCAGTGTGAGACAGGAAATGTAACATCACCACAGACCAACATAAATGGTTTCCCAGCTCATCTGACTGGAGTTAAGGACTGACCATATTCAAAGGCTGCTACTACATCATTTTCCAAGCTAGAGCTTATAAGTGGTTACCTACTGACTGGTCAGGAAGCTGGTATATTGTTCCTGCAAATACAGATTATCCCACTCTGCCAAAACAACAATGCCAGGAAAAAAAAGAGAAATACATGAGATTCAAAGATACTTTTCTATCCTGCTTAAAATGTAATGGGTGGAGTCCTCCATTCAAGAGGTTAGACTATTATCTAATTTGCTATAGGAAGTCAGCAATGAAATTACAGATGCCCTGGATAATACAACAACTGAGATGACTGCCATCAGGACAATGATATTACAGAACAGGATGAAACTTGACTATATGTTGGCATCTGAAGAAGTGGCATGTAATTTCACTGAAAAACGGAAACAGTGCTGTGTTTTCATTCCAGATAATTCAAGATCCATCCTGGACCATATAAAGACCATTAGACATACTGCCACTGAACTTCATCAATGAAAAACCTAAACTCTAGAGTCTTGGCTTGGGACCTTGGGAACAAAACCGGTTTACTTAACATTGTTCAAATCAGGGTTTTGTAATAGGATTATACATTATTTTTCTCCTTATTGAAAATTGCTTAATCTGTATTACAAAGGAGGTGAAATAGACTGCATTAACCATTAATCAGGAAAAGAATTTTAAAGAATTGTATATAAAACTGCAAAAACAAAATGAGCAGAAATAGAAAATATGATGAATATAAATATCAATTAGCATATCTTAATTGAGAAATAAGACATAAAAGAAGGAATTCTATGTGGTGGAAAGTTTAAAAACCTATGTTAAATCCCAAGGCCTACTTGATGTGAGCAAGTAAGTACAGCATAATTAAAAATACAATGTTATGTACTGAAAAGTCTAATCCTCATTTTCATTTGAAATGCACATTTTTATTGCTTTAATAACTTAGAATATATATTAAAAGACTCACACAAGAATACATTTGTAACATACGTATGTGTGTGTGTGTGTATGTGTGTGTGTGTGTGTGTGTGTGTGTGTGTGTGTATATATATATATATATATATATATATATATATATCATATATATATATATATATATATATATATATATATATATATATATATACACACACACACACACACACGTGCACATATATATAAATATATGTATAAAATAGGTTCATTTTATAATCCCGAAAGCCTGAAATATCGAATTTCAAGATCATAAAGCCGAAACCTTACAATCCTGAAACCCCAGAAGTGCAAATTTTAAAATTGCGAACACTACACTAACCATACACCTCACATACACATACACACACCTTCCCCCAACACACACACACCTACACTACATACAAGCAGGGGGAAAGGCCCCCCCTGTGCCCACCATACCTCACTACTTAAATATACTAGCTCCAAGGATGCACTACACAGACACACACGAAAACACCACCACACACCTTCATTCCCCTCACACACATACATCATAGTCACAACACACACTGACACAAACTAAAGCCTCTAACCAACACACTTACACATAGATACTTACCTGACTTACTTCCACCTATCCATTCACAAACCTCAACACCATAAGCGCTACTTCAACATCTCCGAACATCGGGATTTTGAAATTCGCTCTTCTGGTGTTTCAGTAAATAGAACTTTCGGCTATATAATCTCAGGATTCTGAAATTCAATATTTCAGAATTCTGGGATTATAAACTGTACATACATACATACATATATATATATATATATATATATATATATATATATATATATCGGTTCAAACTTTCAGTATTTTAAAATTATAATACTGAAGCCTTGAAATTCCGAAACACCAGAAGCGTGAAATTCAAAATACCAAAGTTTGGAGCTTCTGATGTTACAGTGTGTGAATGCATAGGTTTTGGTAAGTACAAATGAGTGTGTTGGTTAGGGGCTTTAGTGTATGTTAGTGTGTGTGTGTTTTGGCTGTGATGTGTGTGTGCAAGGCGCTGTGAAATGGGTGTGTGTCAGTTACCTTTGTGTGTGTGATTGTGCAATCTCAGAGTTAGTATATATAAGTAGGGGGGTGCAGCCCACCACATGGGGGGTGCAGGAAAGCTTGCCCCCCTGCTTGTCTGTAGTGTAGGATTGTTTGTTTGCTTGTGGGGGTATATTGTGTGTATGTGTATGTGTGTGGTGTATTTGTACTAAAATTTCATGGTTATGGGATTTCAGTATTTACAGGTTTTGGCTACAGAATTTCGAAATACTGAAATTCAGGATTTCAGTATTTAGGGATTCTATAGTGAACCTATATATATATATGTGTGTGTGTGTGTGTGTGTGTGTGTGTGTGTGTGTGTGTGTGTGTGTGTGTGTGTGTGTGTGTGTGTGTGTGTATATGGGTCCATTTCTAAATCTCGAGATCCCACAATTTTGAAGCCATAATGTCAAGACTGAGGAATCTCAAAATTGTAAAACAAACAAAAAAAAAAGATGACAAATTTAAAAACATGTTTTTGCAGGGGGCAAGCCCTCCTGCATCCACCACACCCCCTGCAACCTAAATATACTAATTCCAAGATCGCTGTACAGTGAAGAGAGCAGTAATGTACTTCACTATACAGTGTGGAATGGGAACATTACTGTTCTCTTCACTGTAGTGTGATCTTGAAAGTAGTATATTTAATTTGCAGGAGGTGTGGGGGGTGCAGGGGGGCTTTCCCCCCTGCAAAAACATGTTTTTAAATGTTGCCATCGTCAACTTTTTGTTTTTTTGTTTTGCAATTTAGAGATTCCAACATTATGGCTTCAGGATTGTGAAAGTAAAGATTGTGGGATCTCATGATTTCATAGTGGACTCATATATATTTATATATATATATATATATATATATATATATATATATATATATATATATATATTTATATATATATAGAGAGAGAGAGAGTTAAATACACACACACACAAATATATATATATATATATATATATATACTTTCTTGCAGATCTTTCCAGACATGACAAAGAATGTGCTTTGTGCTGCATTTAATTTCAGCTCATCACTCAGAGAGAACATTTCATTATTTAATATTAGCTTTAATGACCTTGCTAAGAAGAAAAATATGTTTTTAACTGTCAATAGAAAAGCTTCTAAAAACATTCTGACATGACTTACTTTGTAATATATTTCAAGGTTAAACTCCATGCAAACTTCTTCTTCTTCTTTCAGCTGCTCCCATTAGAGGTCGCCACAGCAGATCAACTGTTTCCATTTCTTCCTGTCCTCTGCATCTTGGTCTGTCACACCAACCACCTGCATGTCCTCTCTCACCACATCCATAAACCTTATCTTAGGCCTTCCTCTTTTCCTGTTACCTGGCAGCTTCATCCTTAGCATCTTTTTCCCAATATACTCTGCATCCCCCCTCAGCACATGTCAAAACCAACATAATCTTGCCTCTCTGGCTTTGTCTCCACACCTTCCAACCTGGGCTGACCCTCTAATATACTTATTCCTAATCCTGTCCATCCTTGTCACACCTAGTGCAAATCTTAACATCTTCAACTCTGCCACATCAAGCTCTGACTCCTGCCTTTTTGTCAATTTCACTGTCTCCAATCCATATAACATAGCTGGTCTCACTACCCTCTTGTAGACCTTCCCTTTCATTCTTACTGGTACTAGTCTGACACAAATCACTCCTGACACTCTTCTCCACCCACTCCATCCTGCCTGTACTCTCTTCTTCACCTCTCTTCCACACTCACCATTACTCTGAACTGTTGATCCCAAGTACTTAAACTCATCCACCTTCACCACCTCTACTGCCTGCATCCTCATCATTCCTCTATCCTCCCACTCATTCACACACATATATTCTATCTTAGTCCTGCTGACCTTCATTTCTCTTCTCTGTAGAGCATATCTCCACCTCTCCAGGGTCTCCTCCACCTGTTCCCTACTCTCACTACATATCACAATGTCATCTGCAAACATCATAAGTATTAACTGTGATAGTTATCACTAGTATGTCATCTTGCATATAACATACTGCTTTTGGATCTTTATGTTTTCCAGTTATAATTATGTCATATATCCATAGATTTGACAAAATAATATGCATCTATTTTCAGTCATGGTCTTATAATCTAGATAAGGTATGCACTCTTAATATGTGATTCAAAGCTAGGCCATACATTTTAAATAGTTTATTCTGTTATAACAGCTATTGTGAACTTTGGTTATCAGAAAGAAAACTGTACTCCATGCTGCAGTGTTTATTAGAAACTTTACCAGAAATACTGACACTTTTTGCTACTGTGTGTTTTTACTATTACTACTAATTTATCTGATAAAATGAAACCTGCAGTTCTTAGAGTGCACAAAAAAAAAAAAAAAAAAAAAAAAAAATAGAAAAACACTGGTTCCAGAATCATCTGAACTTATGAATAATTGCAGGTTTCTAGTAATTGAAGCTTTAATGTCCAGTTACTGGATAATGAATAGAAAATCAAAACCTTATAGTGTTTGCCTGTTTTTGAAGTATAGTAGTGTCCATTCCAGCATCAGATGGAATCTATGTCTCTCTGTCTGGCATCCGACACTCCATTTTAAAAGGAAAAATAAATGTATAGTTTTCTGAATTGATGACTGCCTGTTTTGTGAATGTGTTTTTTTTTCAACAGGTTTTGGTGGCAGAATTGCTGACGCAGGTAAAAGACCCCTGACACTATGTACACAATGCTCCTACGTTGGGTTGTTACAAATAATCTTCTGTCTGACCCATTTCCTTTAGAAAGGAGTACACATCTGGGCAACTCACGTTCACCTAATCTTTTGTGAGTGGTGCAGCGGTTAGCATTGTTACCTCAAAGCAAGAAGCTCTCCAGTTCACTTCTCAGCTGGGGTTTCTTCTGTGTGGAGTCTACATGTCCTTCCTGCATTTGTGTGGGTTTCCTTCTGGTGCTCTGGTTTCCTGCCACATTCAAAAGACATATGTCTGGACCGTTTCTCCCTGGGCCTCCCCTGAAAATGGGATGTGTCCCATTTGGACTTTCCTGATAAATAAATGTTAAATAAATAAATAAATAAATTTTCCTTCTAGATAAAGAACTATTAAAATAGATAGTGAATAACTTGCTCATACTGTCCAGTTGGTTCCTATATAATAAAGAAATTAAGGCCCTAGCTTTCATTGATGACTGCCTTATCCTTACCAGGCATCCACTAAAGGATCTCCCTGCTATTTGTATGTTATTATTAAGTAGGTTTGGGATAGCATCCAGAGACTACAGCTGCTAAAGCACTTTCTTACACAGAGAAATCTCTCTGGTTCCAATGATCTAAATCCAGTCCCCATTATTAAGGACCCAGACTTAACTCTGATATCCCAAAGATGATAAAAATTAATCTCAGGATATATGGAACAAAGTTTTTATCTGGGTCTATGCATGGAAGAGATTTCACCCCTCCTTAATAGTTATATTTTGGCAATTAGGATGATTGTGTCCCCACTATTTTATTTATGTTTTCAGAAATATTTCTATCCCAGTATCCCATCCCTGGTTCTTGAAACTAAGGAGGTTTGTTGGATGTTTACCTGGGATGGAAAGAGGAAAAGTGTAAGGTGAGCAGCAAGAACAGCCTCTACCCATTTAACTGGATTAGGCATTCCCAATTAGGGAAATTATGCTAGGGTTTTTTCACTCAGTCATCTCTTTTCTATCAGTCATGACAACCTCCCATTCTGGATGATTTTAGAGAGGAAATACTACACTCAATTTTCTCCAGGGGACTCTCTTGGTATTCTATGTCCCTCCCTAAACATCTTAAACCTTGGAAATCCATGTATTATTACCACCTGTCCCTTACAGCTCTATCAGAGTAGACAAGGTGGTCAGTAATATGGGGGTCAGAAATGCCTTTGTAGGATAACCAATATTTTTATGTTTGATACATCCTCATTAGTAAACTTAAAATGGGATGCATAACGAATATAGTGGTTTATGACCTTGCCACAAGGGTGGATGGGAAATGTATCTTTTATAGCGCAAATAATTTAGCAGCCATTGAACCTGCCAAGAACATGACACTGAAAGTTTTTGCAGGTTCCTTATATGATTTATAGATCTCTTACATATAGAGCCTCTCTCACTCCAAGATTTAATTTTTAAGCCTCCCTCCAGTAAACTGGTATCAGTAAAAACCCCAAATTCCCCTATGTCAAATGTTTATTTTCCATTATAATGAGGAATCATTATCCTCCCTGAGGTCCTGCTTATCCAGAATAGGTGAAGAGCTACCAACTATTTTTATGAGTCCCTTCCTGAAAAATGTGAAGACTGTAAAAAACGTCCCATATGTTCTTGAGCAAATAGTGTTCCTGTTACACCAGTGATACTGGTACTGATACTGGATGACACTGGCAGCTCTTTCAGAATGTATTACCTCTCTTGCAAGTCTACATTATATACCACATTCCACAAACTTTGGGGTTGTGCACCATTTCTAAGAAGTGACATGTGTGAGAGATTTCTTAGGAATGGACATTTCCTGCTCCCAATTAGCTTTCTGGACTGCAGTCTTCCAAAATGTTGGAGTACAAATGCATCTAAAAAGAAAGTCAACCCTGCAGCTGTAAGCAACAGTTAGGGCATATATAGCTGTTGAATGAAAAAAAGTTATATACTGTATTAGTGAGGAAACTTAGCACCTAGATTATACAAAGAGAGCATAGCTGTGCTATCATTTGTGTAGGATCTTCCAGATGTTAAGAGACACTAGCATGCTTTATATGGAATAATTATAGGTCCAAATGGACAGAAGGTAAAATCAGCAAGAAAAGGACAGTGGTATTGCTAGAAATGAAGTCATCCTCAAGTTATTCTGAGTACCTTCGTGTGGTGGACTATGTTTTCAAAACAGCTCATCAACATTACATTGACATGTGAACTGCTGATGGGACTGGAAAAATAGCAGTGTAGAATCCTCAGGACACAAAAGCATTCTTACAGACTCAAGGGGTGGATAACTCCTCTGATGTAGAAGGTAGAAGAAGACCACAAAAATCACAACTGACAGTAAAAGAAAGTGCCATAAAGACAATTGAGTGGGCTATTAAGAATAAGGATGAAATGATGTATTGTTACTATTATGCAATAATCCCAGAATTTCCAGATAGAAGATATTCAAAAAGATTAAGTGAGAAATTGGAAGAAAGAAGAATATATGCACAAGAAAATCTGTGAAATAAAAATTCATGTTCATTAGTACAACAGATTTATGAAAAGCACAGACAAAGGGACTTTGGGCATCCTGGAAAAACAAGTGACAACAATATAATGAAAAAAAACAGAGATTTTTGAAAGGTATAAAAAGAAATACACAGATGGTAAAGTAGAGATCTGATATGATGCAGTATTTATGCAAAGGAGAAAGCCAAACTAATCAATACAAAAAAGAAGCTCCAAAAATATTTGAAGAGAAACATAGGCAATGGTTCCCATACATGGAAAATTTCTCAGTACAAAAAATAAAAATGCAAATGGGAATATAGAACACTGGATTGGTAAGGTAAAAGTCAAACAAATAAAAATTGAAGTTATGGAATATCTACAAAGTGAATGATTTAGTGTAGAAATCTAACACAAGTTATGTGACAGCATGATGAGTCCCCAAATTAAGGAGAAACAGGTGGAGCAGGAGACATCAGAAGAAGAAATATGGACATGGAAAATAAAAAGAAATTTGATACAGTGCAATAGTTATGCAAAGGAAGCAGCACCAAAGATATTTCAAAAGAAATATAGGAAAAGAAGATTTCACAATATAAAAAATAAGAAAATGGGTGGGGGGGGGGTTAGAAATTGAAGTTATGGATTACTTTTGAAGTGAAGGCTTTAGTATAGGAAATCCAACTCCGATAACATCACAGCATGATGGAACAATTAGTCCCCAAATTAAGGAGAAACAGGTGGAACAGGATCAAAAATGTTACTGATAAAACAAATGAACACAGTAATAAAGAATATTAACAGAAATGCATATGATATAACATAAGTAAATAGAAGGTATATTATGGAAATTTCTAATCACTTTTGGTCGATTGTTTACAATATCGACCTGAAATGTTGAATCAGAAATTTAAAATAGTAAACCACAATTAAAGTGAATACATCAACCTCCATGGTTTGATGTATTTGACATAGCAGAAGGTGAAGTCACAAACCTCCTGCTATGCACAGTAACGTACTGTTGAACTCTATATTCAATGGTACGTTAATTCTACTACTTTGCAGGGGGGCTATAAACACCTGCACCCCCATATGGGAGGGCTGCATCCCTCACACCCCCTGCACATTAAATATACCAAATCCAAGATCGCACTACAGTGAAGAAATGTGCTCAATCCCTGTTCCTTACTGAAGCATGACCTCCCTCCACAGTCTCGGTACATCGCTTGCCATAAGGTCGAGTGTACCATGCAACTTAACTGTGTCCTGTGTAGCTGTGTCCCGGATTGTTTGTGGGCTTCTGAGCTCCCAAGCCTTTCTGTGTTGGAAGGAAGCCTTCTAGCTTAATTTTATTTCTTAGAACTAGCCAGTTTTTTAGCTTCAGCACTCAAGTCTGTTTCTTTGAGCTCAGCACTTGTTCAGAACTCATTGTAAACTGTAAATAAGCTACAAATTACTACAGCACTCAACTTTCCTCACTTGTCTTCTAGTACTTAACAAATAAGCACCTATCCAGACATGTCTAAGGGTCAGCTCCTGGTGTTTTCTCCTGTCTACATGATGAATCTGGGCATATTGGGGCAATGCAGCAATTGCTTCATGTACACAGAAAACCCTCTCCTCCTACCACCCAACACTACAACCTGTGAGAGATGCACTTATATAGCCAAACTGGAAGCAAAGCTCTCTTCACCCAAGACTGGACTAGACAGTCAAGAGGAGAAGGTAAACACTTGCACCACACCACACTCATCACATAGTCCCTCAAAACCTACACCACCAAAACACACACACAGAAATACAAAACACACACCTACATTTGCAGAGGCTCTCAATAAAAACCTGCTCAAGCAGCAGGGACTTCCAAAGCAGAAACACAAGCAACCTCCACCCCCCCAACACAACCCAAATGAAACAGACCACAAACTCAGTGTGCCACTCAACCACAGCCCATAAGGCATAACAACATACCCAACACCCTAGTCATAGGTGACTCTATAGTGAGGCACACTAATGTTCCACTCACCAGGCTAAACAAGGAGAAAGTTACGGTCAGCTGCGTGTCAGGTGCCAGGATCCACCACATAATGCATGAACTCAAGTCACTCCACAACAAGTACAAATATGACTCTGTCATTGTCCATGTTGGTGTGAATGACCTGAGACATACCTCCCTGGACTACATGAAAAGGGACATGGAGGAGCTGTCTGATCTTGTAGCCCAGGCAGGTATGTCCCTAGCCCTGAGTAGCATCCTGCCATCACCCCGAATGATACCACAGTACAAGGACAAAATGATTGACTTCAACAATTGGCTAAGCTTCTGGTATTATTCTAAGGGGAAACAGTATCTGTCTGCCTGGGATGACATGATCGACAAACCACGATGCTTTGCCAGAGATGGCCTCCACCTGTCGGCCCTGGGATTCTGGATACTGGCTAAGGCTCTAGCCAGCCCTATAGTGCCTTTTTTAGGCAAGGTTCAAATGACAAATTCACCACTGTAACAGGTACAAGCAAGCATAATCTGAGGGTATTGCTACTCAATGCTAGAAGTCTAAACCTCAAAATGCACTCACTCAAGGCACTCCTTAAAATGGAGAACATCGACATCTGTGCAGTGACAGAGACCTGGTTCAAGGCTCCAGAGAGTACCCCTGCATTACCAGGCTATAATTCATACCACACCTTTCAGCCACCTAACCTGGACCAAAACACTAAAGGTGGAGATGTGTCCATATTCATTAAGGATATCCACACCTCCAGGCTAGTTGCTCAGCATAATGCATCCAAGATTATCCAAGTGCAACTAACTCTGGGCAAGACCTCAATCCAAATTGTAGCTTGCTACAGATCCCCCACCATGTCCCAGGATTCCAACTCCTCATTTCTTGATACACTGGAAAATATTAGGGTACAACCTAACACCCTAACAATGGGTGGTTTCAACTACCTCACCATTAACTGGGAAAACTACTCATGTACCAACTCTTGTGCTCAACATTTCCTGGAATTCATAAAATCCAATGCCTTGGATCAACTTATCCACACCCCCACCAGGGGCAGCAATATCCTAGACCTGGTTATTACCAACATGGGCAACCAGTGCTCCACACCAGAGGTCAATTCCACGTTGGTCAGATCCGACCACAAGCTAATCACCCTAGACATCCACATCCCACCCCCACCCCCCATTAGGGAAACCACCGTAAAAAATTTCTCCAAAGCCAACTTCACACTTCTTAAGACAGAAGTGGCAAACTTCATGACACCCATGCTGATGGACAATAGAGGTATGACTGCTGAATCCTACACAAATGCACTTTATAAGCACTTACACAAGTGCATGGATCATGCAATCCCTAACCGAACCAAGATGCTATCCTCCAAAAAAGTAAGCCAATCTGCTGGTCCACTGCCATAAACAAACTATACAACAGAAGAAAGAAACTGTTGCAATAAAAGAGTAAAATCCCATGATTGGAGAAACTCCCTGGTCAGCCTTAGTAAGAAGTTGAGATCCCTCATAAAATCCTCCAAAGCTAGTTACGAAAACAAAATCGCCACTGACTCTAAAGACAACCACAAAGCATTCTATAGCTATGTCAAGAATCTCAATGGCAACACTCAGATCTGCTCTGAGTTACAGCAGAATGGCACTAACTATGCAGAACCAATTGATATTGCCAACATCCTGGCAGATAGGTTCAGTGCTAAATTTACCCACCTCTCATCCCCTAAAGGGCCTATCTCTATACCAGAAGAATGCAAAGTTCCTGTAATCATGACTGCACAGGTAAAAAACACACACTCCATACAGCATCCATGGGACCTGACAACATCTCAGGCTGCATTCTACATGAACTGCAGAATGAACTTGCACCTCACCTAAGTACCATGTTCAATCATAGCCTCACCTCAGGCTATGTGCCCACTGAATGGCGCACAGTGACGGGTATCCCACTCCACAAAGGGGGAGCCACCACGGACCCCAGAAACTACTGCCCCATTAGCCTGACAAGCCTGGTCTGCAAGGCTATGGAACATATCATCATGGAACTTATAAACAATGACAATGGTAATCTCCAAACTCAGGACCCCACCCAGTTCAGGTTTGTAAAAGGCAGATCATGTCTTCTAAACCTGACAGACTTCTTTGAAGCGGTGACCAAAGCCGTAGATGAAGGTAAAGTGGTTCACACAGCCTATCTAGATCACGCCAAGGCTTTCAACACCATCCTCCACTCTGGAATTATAGATAAATGCACTAAACTTGGTATAAATCCCTATGTCACAAGATGGGTTGCCAACTGGCTCACTGGCAGAACCCACACTGTGAAAGTAGCAGACTCCAAATCCACCTTCAGACCAGTGACAAGTGGAGTACCACAGGGTTCAGTCCTGGGTTCTCTCCTGTTTGGCATCTACTTCTCTGAAGTTCAGGCTAACACAGAAAGTCTGCGGCTAATGAAGTTCACAGATGACTGCAAACTAGGAGCCATAATCAAAACTCCAAAAGATGTGGACATCCTACAAAAGGGCCTCACTGAGACAGATGCCTGGTGTCAAAGCCATGGCCTAAAGCTCAATGCCAAAAAGTGCATTGTTATCTCTTTTGGTAAAAACTCTGTACTCATGAACTACCACATAGGCGGTAGTCTACTTAACACCGAAAGTGTGATAAGAGACCTTGCGACCTAGGTGGACAGTAGTCTCTCCTTTGATAATCACATCACCACAGCAGTCAGGAAATCCTTCTACATGGCACACCTCATCATAAATGTTTCTCATCCAGGAAAAAAGAGGTCATTGTTCCCCTCTACTCATCACTCTTTAGACCCATTATAGAGTACAGCACCCCTTTTGGTATGTACCTCACAAGACATCTACAAAAACTGGAAAGGCCACAAAAATACCTCACAAAGAGGATTACTGGCCTCAAACAGATGCCCTACGCAGACCGTCTCAAAAAACTGCAGCTTTACTCCATCGTATATCGCCTACTCAGAGGCAATCTCTGCCTAACACACAAAGCTATGTCAAACCCAGAGCTTTTGGACATGCTCCACTTAAAGAAATCCCAATCCCTCCAAGCTACATGCTCTAGGGACCTAAACCTTGTCACAACAATAAACAGAATATGCTGGAGGGATATATTCCTGTCCCAGAGACTCCCCATACTCTGGAACAAACTACCTATCTATATCAAACAAAGCTCCTCATTAGCACTCTTCAAGAAAAATCTTGATGATTGGATGGGAGATAGGAAATTCACCCCAGGGATCACTTCTGTGGCTCTGCTCAACAGTGGGACAGGAAAATAATTTTCTTGGGTGGTGAAAGCCAGGGCACCTTTTGGCTAGGCTTATATAGGCCCTAGGGCCAATAGCCTAGTACCTACCTATGGACCTATGAACTAAACTTGGTCGACTTCTGTTGGTTCGATTTCCTGTGCCTTGGACACCATGATTTCGAACACTGGCTGTTCGACTGACTGCCATTCAGGTAAGTCATAGTAAACCAACTAGAATATATTATTGTGTAGATAAACTAATAACAGATAAAGTCTTACCACAAAAATACACAGTAATAAGTGAAAGGAAGGCAAGAAATAAAATGCCAACATGGAAACATCAAACACAGAAAACTAAATCAGTGAAGATAAGAAGTGTCACTTTTAAAATTCAGCAGATCAACAGAAGACTTAGACATATGTGATAAAAGCAATGTCCAGTCTCAGAACAGATAAGGATCTGTCATACTCTATTTCAAATATTAAATTAAAGATATCAGTGCAGGCAGAAAAGCTTAAAATATAAAGGATAAGTAAAAAATGAGCAATTCATTCACGATGCCAAAAGTTTTATAGAAAAGTGGGAAACAAAGCTACAGGAAAAGAACCACCAAAAAAGAGGAAATACACAATTTGGAGAAATGTTTATGAAGAACCTGTGGAACATAACAATGATGCTGAATGGATAAAAAATGAAAAGAAACAGTAAGGAGTTCAAATGTACAGGATATGAAATAGAATGAAGCAATGGCCAGAGAAACTGAAGCATTTAGAAAAGTTCCTAACTGGAAAATCCCAGGCCCATATGCAGTACCTAACTTCTAGCTATTATTATTAACATTTTACACAAAGATTTAGAAGAAAACTCAATCACAACAATAGAACAAAGGGGTAACAAAAAAATGTGATATGGCAAAAAGGATCACATTTTCCTAAATAAAGCCATAACAGAGAATTGAAAGAAGGGGAAGTATGGCATTAATAAATTACAAAAAAAAATATCACAGTATCCACATTCATGGAACTCGAAGATGACCTCATTACTTAGTTTAGCAGAAACATTCCAGTGTAAGGTAGAAATAGACAAAAATCAGATAGCAACTGAATGTGCCAACAAAACAAAAGAAAGAATATAAGGAGAAGGATCAGATGAAAAGGAAATACATGTGGAAAATCCATAAATATAGTGGCAAACATAGAGATCATCTGGAGCAACCTCGTGTTGGTCAGGATTTGATGCAGGAATGGTTATGGAAAGGTGAGTTGATGCCAAAAGATGAAAGGTTAATAATGATAACCCAGGACAGTGGATTACATACATGTTGATTTACAAAGCCCATTGAGTACATTGAATAAACAAAAAAATATAAGTTCTGTAAAAAAAACAAATTTGAAACAGTTGCATGTCTTGTTGCTGGGTGTGATACACTCATGGCAGAGGGCATGTACATAGAAATGCACAATAATATGGCAAGACTGTTGCATTGGGGATTGTGCAAACACTACAATATAGAAGTAGCTGAGAAGCATTGGAAACATGAATCACAAGGCATTAGAGAGAATGGTGAAGCATTCATCACATGGGATAACCCATTACCAACAGATCAAAAAATAGATATGAGAAAATCAAATATAGCAGTCCATGAAAAAAGACAAAAGTAGCATTGATCACTGAAATTGCTACACCTAGCTATTACAGTGCCTTACATACAGAAATACACAAAGGCATAAAATATCAGGATTTATGGAGGAAAAAAAAGTAATATGGCAGAAAGTTAGGCAGACAGGCCTAATGGCAGTATTGGCAATGGGTGTAATAAAACAGTCATATTTAGATATGCTACCAATAAATGCATCTCCATATGAACTGCAGAAGAAGCCAGTTCTGGGCACTCTGTGTGTGTGATGCAAGGAACAGTTTTGGCTAACATTAAAGATTATAAAACTACTAAAGATTATAACAATACTAATTTCATGAACTTCAATTATACCCTGATCGAGAAATGGTGTCCATTCCTATCATGTTATTAGAAACCCAAAATATTTAGAGAGATTAAAGGGAGTTATTCAGGTACTAGAAACTTATCCAACTTAAATAAGCTCTGGTATCCACCACTCTTAGTATACATAAAGGGCAATCTCTATTCTGTCACACACAAACTATTTTGTTTCCTTTCTCTGTCCATACCATCCATTTTTAGTCCAAATAGTCACATTACTTTCAGACAGAGATGTCTGGTTTATACTTACACACACACACACACACACACATATATATATATATATATATATATATATATATATATATATATATGTATATATATAGGTTGTGTGTCAGGTCTGAAGAAGTTTGCTGAAACAGTAAACAAAAGCGCTAACCTTATTTACTTGGTGTGGTTTCTCTTTCTTTTATTTAGTTCATTAGTTTTTGTTTTGGTTTGATTTTCATATATATATAGTATACAAGCAAACATATCAAAACACAGACAAACTCAAACATACCTACTTTAATGTAAACTAAGAGATATAGACCTAAACATTGCATTGAATACTACTTACAAGCTGACAATCTTCATGATATTCATTATCTCTAAATCTCCTTCATTAGACAAATATGCATACCTTCATACCTCTCAGAACTTTGATTTAACCAAAGCACTATAACTTTTGTTTTACTTCCAGCAATGAATCATAATATATGCTCAGAAAAACTAGCAAAGTGCTTGCCATTGTGATCTTTTGATCTGCTTCTTATTCCTCATGGGTTGAGATGTATGCATACCTTTTCTGCAGTTCTGACAAATAAATGATTGCTTACTCAAAGCTATTGCATCATGCTGTATAATACTACACACTTTGTCCTTTGAACAAGCAAACTTCTCTCTCTCAAATCAAATATACAAGATGTAATCAATGATCAATAACACCTGCAGCGTTTTAAATCAGAATACTGTACATTTTGCATAAAGCGTCTAACTTTTCATAACACTTTTTCAAGGCATATAACTTATTTTGAAACCATTTAGTGTAAGTAAAGAATAAAAAGACAGTAAAATGATAATTTGTCATTTCTAGAAGTTTACAGCATTTTCAAAGGTCTTTTAAACTATTTTCTCTGTTCACAAGTAGCAAAGCCATATCTCCAATCTAAAGCATGCTATTTATTTACATAAATAGATAGTGAAACATAAGTTGTTAATAACTTTATCTGCAGAAAATGAATACTAAATTATTACTATTTCTACACAATAATGCTTACAAAATTAATTTATTGCAAAGTCATACGAGAATTCATAAAATGCATATTTCTATAAGAAGAAGAACACTGCACATTATCACATTTGAATCTAAAAGACTGCATTAATTTCTATAACATTAACTTAACCATTTATGTAGGTATGATTTTCCTTTACATTAAGCAAATGTGCTACTTGCCTAGCAACTGAATGTCACATTGGCAAGAAAAAATACATACACCACAAATCATAAACATACATATAATATGCCCTTTAACATCTTTTAGTACTAAATGAAACTGGAATTGTGTCCTGATCCCTTTAAAAATGCATGTTTTCCTTCCTTAGATCTCAGTGAAAATTAAGTGGTCTACCATTGTCATGGCAATGTAACAAGCACATGTAAATGTGCCATCTTTATTAAGTAAACCAGAATGATTATGTCAAAGTACAGGTAGTTTTATTTTGACAGTTGTGAAGAGTCTTTCACATTTAAATGGCTTTCAATTTTAACATATGCATGTTTCTTATTAAAATATGAAGTTACCTGTAAATGGATGAATGTCACAATTATGATTCAACTCCTTAGATAAAGTTCAATGCAAATTTCATCTTAAAATAACAAGTCACTCTAATAACTGCATTTACCAGGAAGGCTAATCATGATAGTACCTCTTTATGTATTAATAACTAGTATTATGCTCCCACAAGCTACAATTATAGCCATGATATATATATATATATATATACATATATATATATATATATATATATAATTATATATATATATATATATATATATATATATATATATATATATACATGCATATATCTGTGTGTGTGTGTGTGTGTGTGTGTGTGTGTGAGTGTGCCTGTGTGTTTGTGTGTTTACATCTTCTAATGTAGTAAAACACAAGTGTGCCTGTCAATATATTAAATATAATTAAACAATACTGTACAAGTCACACCAGACTCTACACATGAATAAAGAAGACTTGAGATTGATGCAAGGACCTGTGCAAACACTATAAATAATGCACATGTTTCTACCATGCATACTGGTTAAATATAAAACTTGTGCTCTCATTTCACCTGATGTGGTTCAAACTCACAAAAAAGGGTTTTAACTAATAGGTACATTTATAAACACAGAACTGAACATGTTGGTGAAAACATACATGTCTACCCACATCAACAACAGCTATACAAGAGGCACACAATGTACATAGCAATGCTTTTCATGTTATTCAACAAAAATGAATCACAGTTAGTGACTACTTCATTTAAATTTCAGATTACCTCATAAAACAGTACAGTTTCTTAAGTAACATAATAAAAGCAATAAGTAAAACAACAGAGCATTTTATAGAAGGGAGAAATAGAGAGCCTATCTGACATAACAATTGTATCAAATACAATGACTGGCATTCTTGTCTAAACATCTACTCCTTCTCTCAATCTAATTGCCTTACCTTTATCTCATGTAGTCAAGATTTTGGACTGGACTCCTGACTCTGGTGCTACAACATTAAGGCTGTTCACAACCCCTACATATGTATCTCCCCACAGCAAACCAGCTGATGTCCTTAAATGATAACACTGAAACTTGCATCTGTTTTCAAATTATATCCATTTTTTGTTAACTACATTGGATGAAAACCTTACTATTATTCTCAACCTCAATCCATACCACATTTTTATTTAAATTCCCATTGTTAGTGTTACTTAGTTTTATACTGGTCAACTGCATTTACATGATTTTACTACATCTTCTGACTCTTCTTTTAAAGCAGTGGTTCAGCATGAATGTTAGGTATGGATATGTTACAGGTAACTAAATATACTTAATCTGGCACACAGCTAAAAAACACAATTTATATATTCTTGGAGAGCAGCTGGATCATGAATGTAAGTCCAGAACACCATTACATAACACCAAACTAAGACTGAAATATGAATCATCAACACACTGAACTGCTATTTACAATACCTTTTTTCTATGGTATTTTTGGGAGTCCTGTTGCTGTTTTACTTGTACAATACCATTTAATATATTGTATATTGCAGATTACCTGACATTAGTATCAGTCTACACCTGTGCGAGATGTGCTTTGCTCTTTGAATAATCACAAATAAAGTATTGGCAGCTTTGTATTTCAAGCTTGGTTGTCTGCATAGTTATCTTGTTACTCTTTTTAAACACTTATTGAAGGCAATATATGACTATTTGCCTATTTGTGCAGTCTTTGCTATATAGATGCAAAGGGCTGACTTGATATTTTAATTGCTTTATAATTTGTTTCATGTTTACATATTTTTTGCCTTATGGCGGTATGTGTAACACCCATGCACTGGCCCACTAATCAAGGAGCCTCAATCCTCACCACTAACACCAGTGATGGGTGTGCACATTGGGAGAATAACAAGTACACACACAGTAAATTACAATTTCCCTTAAAAGCACACAGAGATCACAGTCAGTCTGGGACTGGTTTCTCCCTTTCTCTCCAGATCCCCAGTAAGACTCCCCACTGGCACAGCTATAGCGTGGAGTCCTTAGCCAGGGTTCCAAGCCAAGTCCTCCCAGCACTCCCTCTGTCCAACCAGTGCTTCATGTCCCTGCCCAAGTAGCTCACACACACACATACTTTGAGATATGATTTACATACAAATGCACAGACACTCCTGGGGAAGGCTGGCACAGGTTCACTAGGTATGCCCCTTCTGCCCAGGCTATAAGGTAGTAATCCACTGCCACCAGAATCCCTATCTATCAGCTATTATAAGGCCCTTCCCAAAGGGTGACCAATGTTGCTGTGCAATAAAACTGTTAGTAA
Organism: Protopterus annectens; assembly: GCF_019279795.1. Taxonomy (NCBI): domain Eukaryota; kingdom Metazoa; phylum Chordata; order Ceratodontiformes; family Protopteridae; genus Protopterus; species Protopterus annectens. The sequence continues at coordinate 1,095,659,236 of NC_056733.1, forward strand.
GTGTGACCACAACTTTAAAGTCTAATGGTGTGGCTTGTGCAGTATCACTAAATACATGCAAGTACTCTGGAGCTTAAATTATCTCTACACAAAACAGTCACAGTTGAACAGTTTAAAAATATTTAATTATAAGTAATAAAATCACAAGACAAATCTCCTCCATTCAACACAGTGCTAGTCAAGAGTTCAGACACAGGAACTTTAAAACAATACTGTAGGAGTCTGACATAAATATAGAAAACAGCTAGTCTAATATTATTATTTTCTATTTCTAAGAGAACTACTAAGTACAAAATAACTTGTATATAAAGCAAAGGGAGAGTGCTGGTGATGTCAGTTCTGAAGAAAAAATACAAAATGCTATCTCTTTCTCTCTGAGATCTCATAAATTGATAATACATCACCACTGACTCATTTTAGACGACATTATTCTTGACATTTCTCTGGTTCCCAGGCTACCAGAAACTCTAAATTTACATTTCTTAGTAAGCTTGCTCCCAGTCAGGAAACTATAGCAATAAATGACATTATAAATTTAAAATCTAGCAATTAACTCTTGGTCTAAGACAATGGAAAGAATTCCTTCATCCAGACATCCTGTCTCTGAGCTTTGAGATCAAACAGTCATAAACTGCTTTACTTTATCAGGTTTCTCCAGCAGTGTGTACTGTGGTTACATTTTTGAAGTTCAGAACATATAACACAGTTTTTCTTAAATTTAGTTGTCTTACATTTGTAAAACAGCCCGTGGATTATATTATTATTGACAATGACATAGAATTATCTACAAAATTCTATCTAGCTGGGCTGGCAGCCTTTCAGTTTTTCACAATATAATTATGTTTAATTCTTTAGGTTTTATGACACATTGGCCACTTATGTCAATGCATATTCCAGAAAACCACAAGTGCATAAGAAACAGACCAACAATATGAAGGAAAATCTGGACATTCTGAAAATATCTGTACATTTCAGAGGTACAGCTGTAAAAATTGCTTTCATTCTGTTAGTGCAACATATGTGAGACCAACTTAATGAGAGGACAAATAACCATCAAAAGGCAAATATTTGATATACAAGTCATATGAGAATGAGTTTGAATGTAACACTCTCAACCTCTTAGAGTGAGAAATGTGGCTAAAGCCATAAAATGGGGGGGGGAGAGACAGAAATAGGGACATATTGTTAATATTCCACAGCTGGCTCACAAACAGAACACACACTCTCAAAGTTGGGACTACACCCCCACTTGGAACTTACCAAGGGAATACCAGAAAGATCTGTGCTGGGCCATCAACTGTGTGAAAACTACTTCCCTGAAGTGCAGGCAACAGTAAGTGGCCTGTTGTTTACCATGTTTGCAGATGACTGTTAATTGGACACACTCATATAAATTCTACCAAGGATAGCAACATATTACAGAAAGGGCTGACAGAGATAAATGATTGGTGCCAAACTCACAAACTGTACCCTAGAGTAAACCATGCCTCCTTGTCCCCTTTGGAAATGAAGTATCCCTGCTAATTACGATCTCTATACCCCTCTCAGTTCAAACACAGTGTTGCGAGAATTCTGAACACATGTTCATACCAATCTGCACTTTCATCACTATGTGCCCATAGTGGTGAGACACACATTCTGCATTGTGCACATCATATATATGGACATCACATTCAAGACCAGGGAGGTCATAGCTTTGTTGTACTTCACCCTTATCAGACCACTAATTGAGTACAAGGCTGCCTTATGTCTGTACCTCACCAGACAACTGCAGATATTGGAGAAAAAATAGAGGTTTGTGACTTGGAGAATGCAGGCTTTCCAAATATCACATACATGAAATGACTACAAGACCTGTCACTGTACTCACTTTCTGGCAAGCTGCTGACAGGTGGCCTAAGCCTGACCTACAGAGAAGTCCCAGACCCTGCCCTACTGGAAATGTTGTACATCTGCAAATCAAATGGGACAGGAATAACTTAGGCCAGGGTTCTCAACCTAGACTGTTACATAAACAGAACATGCAGAGAAGACAGATATATTCCACAGTAACTCACACTCATCCGTTATAAGCTCCCATGGCATGTGAAGCAGTGCTCCTCAATGACCCTGTTGAAGCACAACCTTCACTACTGGTTGGGTGACTATAAAGTCACCTCTGGGCACCTATGTCCCTCAGAGACAGGCCCGGTTGTTGCTGCTCACAAAATACTCTGCTAACAACAACTATCTAAATATGCTTAATAAGGGTACTTGCATTTTTACAAAGCTAGGCTTCTATTGCCTCATGTATACTGACAGCCATGTACTTGTAAAACGTACAAGTACAATATGTGAGAGATGCAATTAACAATGAATATAGAATACATGCTCTCAGTGTCTCTGGGGTAACAACAAACCAGATCTCAAACACTTTGTCAACACATACACTTCACCGCTTCAACAGACCAAGTGCACAGTACATAACCCCACATATGCAGACCTTTCCACATATGCAGACTGCAGTCATTTGAAGCTTAACAAAAGAGCAGACACCTCACAAATGCAAGCTTCCTGCACACATTACAGTCCCAACAGAACCCACTACACATAAAAACAAACGTATCAGTGTATCACCCATTAAGCCCTTAAGACAAAACTCCTGAAAACCAATGTCTTGGTCATACACAAATGCATAGTAAGACATAAAGATGTCTGCCTCACTAGTTTGTACAAGGAGAGTGTCACAGTCAGCTACCTGTCAGGTGCCAGGATCAGCTAAGTCTCGCACACACTGAAGTCTCATAACAACAACCACAGTTACACCTCTGTCATAATCTATGTTAGAGTAAATGACTTGAGAAGTACCTCACTGGACTATATGAAGACAGATATGACTGACCATTCAGATTATGTGTCCCAGACAGGTATGTCCATAGCCCTAAGCAACATTCTACATTCACCCAGGATGATGCCTCAATACAAACAAAATAATTATCGACTTCAACAATTGGCTTAGCTATTGGTGTCACTCCAGGAGGATCCAGTAGTTGTCAGACTGGGATAATATGGTCGACAGACCACACTGCTTTGTCAGGGATGGTCTTCATCTGTCACCTCTTGCCTTTTGGGAATTGGCTGAGGTACTTGCTTCCCCCATAGTGACTTTCTTTAGGCAATGTCATAAGAACAAAGTAATGGGCATAAAATTATCCTTAAAAGACAAACTCAAGGTTATGCTGCTTAACGCTATGAGTCTAAGTCAGAAACTACACTCAATGGAGGTACTTCTTACTTGAGAAGATGTCAATGTTTGTGCAATCACAGAGAAATGGTTTAGGGCTGCAGAGTGTATTCTGACAAAATGAACATGAAAGAACCAAAGGAGGTGGTGTATCCATCTTCATAAAAGACAAGTAAACTCAAGACTGGTTAAGCAGTATGACTTTACCTTTACCTTTATCAAATCCAGCTAACTGTAGGAAAAGATCCCTCTACATCATTATTAATTACAGGTTCAACAACATGAAATATGAAAACCATACAGTTACTTCCTGGACCTACTTATACTACAGCCAAACACTCTAGGCATGGGTAACTTTAACTATCCTTCCATCGATTGGGATACATATATGAGCTCAAACACTCTTGCTATAAGATTCCTGCACTTTGTAAACATGAATGCTCTGGAACACCTAGTTTGTACCCCCAAAAGAGGCTAGAAAGCCCTTGACCCAGTACTCACTGACATGGGAGATTGCTGCAACACCCCATGTGTGAGACCCTCCCTTGTAAGGTCTGACCATAAATCAGTCAAGTTCAATGCAGCAATCATAGCTGATCCCCCATCAGGATCCAAAAGGTGGAAAAATCTCTGCAAATCAAGCAATGGCATATGTAGTCTCAAACCTACTGCCACTTTTGACAGTAAAAACTACTAAATAGTGGTGTACACAAATGTCCTTTATAAACACCCATATAAGTGTACCAATTTAGTTGTACCACAATGGGTCAAATCTTGCTCATGAAAAACAAGCCACCCTGGTGGACATTCACATAAATAGATTATACAACAAGAGAAAGAAAATGATGTCCAGGAATAATGGGAACAGTTTCAGCAGAACAACCTCCATAGCTTGAACAAGCAAATTAGACATCTTGTAAAGTCCTCTAAAGCTAATTACGAAAATGAATTAGCATCCATAGCCAATGATAATTACACAGCATTCTTTAGCTATGTCTGCGATGTAAAAGTGAAGGCCCAGCTTTGCACCAAATTCAGAGTAGATAGTACCACTCATACCAAACATGAAGACATAGCCAACCTGCTAGCAGAGAGGTTTGGCAACAATTTTGCACCCTTGTCTCCACCGATCATACCCCACAGCATACCTGTCAACAGTTCTCTACCTATTACCTCCAAATAATAGGTCATAACCACACTTGTCAATGCCAAAAACACAACCTCTATGGACCGGATAACATCCCAGGCTGATTATTAAGCAGTCTAAAGCAAGAGATAGCAGAACCACTGGGAACTCGCTTCAACCACAGAATAAGTACTGGCTTTGTCCTGGCAAAGGGGAACACAGCAACTATAATACCCTTTCACAGAGGGCCCCTCAGCTGACCTGGAGAAATATACACCCATAAGCCTGACCAGCCTTGCTTGTAAGGCCATGGAGAGAATCATTTTGGACGTTATCAGCAAGGACATTGGTGACATTCAAACTCTTCACCCGACACAGTTTGGTTTCATCAAGGGCAGTTCACTCCTGTTAAACCTAGTGGAATTCTTTGAGAGTGTCACCAAAGCCCCTGGATGAAGGCAAATCAGTACCATACTGCCTAGCTTGATTTGGCCAAAGGCTTTGACACAGTCTACCATTGAGCCATCATTGTGGAACTGAAAAGCTGTTTGTGTTCCAAAGACGACTAAGGTACCCATCCTTTTTTCTAAAGGTGCAATGAAGTAAGAGGTGAAATCCAAACCTATGTAGACATATCTCATGTAGCAACATTTTCTACTGTGTATGTCATAGATAGTGTTTCCTCATTTCAACTATTTCTCCCTTTTTAACCTATTATTTTCTTTTATACTACATAATACTAAAAACCTGACAGAGAAAACGCAATTTGCCAATAAATGAAGAGAAGGTTGGATGTTAATGCAACAGAACCTGAGAATTGTGCACTGCTTGCTTGCATTTCCAATCTTGACAGGCTTACATGTAATACTTTGTAAGTCTAACCTGACACACCCACCTCATGTAAGCATTCACAGCTGTCATCCCATAAACAAAAACACTGAGGGAGTGTCTGCACTATGTTTATATTTTTTGGGATTCAGCAGTTCTAATGAGTTCAGACTTCATTTGCTTCTTCTTCATGCTGATAGCCTTGACTATACACCATTGGCAACCTTACAGCTAGGGAAACTAAAGGGGAGCCAAATGTTGAACACAAAAGTGAAGATATTAAATTGGGATACATCTGCACAGAGGGGTACTGCTTTTTAGATGGCTATGCCTGCATTTCATCAACTTCATATTGCATATGCTAACATGTAACTATGAATAGTCTATTTAATGCTTTTTATATTTACTTTGATCAGCACACACTTACACCTTTAGCTGTCTGCATCATACCACTCAACTGTACAGATTTTCAAAGACTGTCATTATTTTACACTACTTTATTTCTAAAATGGTAACTAGCATTTTGTGTACATTTGCAGGTCAACTAAAATAAGTAACTGCCCACTGCTATGTGTGAACATGCTCAGGTCTTTGCCAATAATGTGTTTGTGAAAACTCAGCTTTGTAATTCAATTATGGTTCTCTTCATGTTTGCATTTTGTATTATATTAGCATCAGTGCTTTATTTTGTGTTGTTTTGATGGTGTTTTTATCATTGGTAAACTTTTTATGAATTTAAAATACTAACACAAAACCGTGTGTGGCTGTTTGTCTATACCCATGATTTTTTCTACTTCATAAACACTTACAGATTAATTGTTTATAAAATGTTAATAGCATTATAACGCAGTTTGATATTTATGTTTAATTGTTTAGGTGTTGGTAGCCTATGCCAACTTGTGTCTATAAATGTGAGGCTGTGCATCATAGGACAGGAGTGTTTTGTTAGATCTGTGCACATTATTTTTATTTGTTCTTAAACCTTTACAAAAATTTTAATATGCCTCCTGTTCAATGCTGTTGGTACTGTATTTTCAAAATACCCTGGAGTTACAGTTAATGACAGGACAATTGAGTGCACATTCTTTGGATATAATATCTTGCATGCAAATGAGTGTTGCTCTAGTTCTGCATGTATGTCATAACTTTTAGCATGCTTTCTATAGCTAATTATGTTGACATGAATGCAGTAACTTTAGTAGAGGAGGACTTTTTATATATAAAATTAATTTTGAATTTTTACATGTTTAAATGTTTTCCTTAGGGGATATTGAAGTCTGTATAATGTGCTTGTTTAGGTTCCCTAAATGTCTTAGGAGTGAAATAGTAAATATTTTTCCTTTACTACCAAAAGCTGTGCATTTAATTATGGCTAATAAGCTAACTACAGATGTGTGTGTCCACCTCTTACAAAAGTATAGTTCCTTCAAATGGAGGGCAACTGCCTTATTATATAATTCATGATAAGGAAAGAAGCTATGGAGAAGATGACTTACTCAGGGTACCACTGTGTTGGCATGTTACAATGTCACAGAAGGAATAACAAAATGAGTTCCCTGTTGCATTCCCTACTATTCATAGAAACAAAGTACTGTGTACTGTAATTTATATACACACATAACAATAAAAGCATAAACTTATAATACCTGTTTTAATGTAAACATAGATATGCAAATGAATGATATAGAAATAAAGAATACCTTTGAATATTATTTACAAGCTAATAATTGTCATTGTATTCAGCAGCTCTTAATCTCACTCACTATGCATGCACTACCTTCTCAGGTGCTATGATTTAGCCATAGCAATACTATGTCTGTTCTCAAATTTAGCTTTGATCCTCAGGTTTATTAATAATCTTCCTAAATTTTGACTTTTTTAAGGTCATGAACATCATTAAATAACTAATGTAAAGATTCGCAGTTATGAAGAACTGTGTTTCAGATGATCATTTACTCTGTTTAAACTCGGGTTGAGATGTATGCACACCTTATATATACTTCAGACAAATATAAGATTGTGTTCTTATCAATGTTCTACGATGCATCTTGCAAATTACTGGATGGTAGTGTTTACTGTTAACACCTCAAACATTATGCTTTGAACAACCACACTTCTCTCATCTCAAATGCACACAATGAGATCAATTATCAGCATTATCTCAGCTTATCCTACACCTTTCATATTCTACACAAAATATCTAATGTATCAAAGAATATTTTGATTTTTTCCTAATACGGCTCAAGGCATGATGAAGTGTACATGGCAAATTATTTATTTTACATCATTTTAATGTAGGGAAGAAAAGAAAAGAAAAGCCATTCAACTGAGAATTTGTGGTTCCTTAATGCTTCTGGGATTCTCTAGAGTCTTTTAAATTCTATTTCTCTACTCACAAATAACTCAGACATGCTTCTTATGTAAATAATACTGTTTACATGGATAAATGAAAGGTAAAATATAAGCTGCTAATATCTTTATCTGCCAAAAAGGAAAATATTGAGGTATTTCTCATTTATTATACCATCAACTTCTATTTACTGCAAAGTCAGAAGGGAATTTATATGTTCCCCATAGCTATCCATTCTTACTCTGACATCTGACACTAAAATATTACATTATTCTCTATGAAGATAACTTAAGAACTATGTAAAACTTTTATTTTTCCTTTACACTAAGCAAATGTACTCCCTTGTCCAACAATAAAGTGCCACATTGGCAGACAACATTTGTATACAAGAAAGTTTAGGTAAAGGTGAGGAAAACATGAGGCAAATCATTAATATCCACACTAAATACTGTTTTTTTTCTTGTCCTTCCTCTTTTATGGGTCTGCTCTATCAGCTAGTGAGTCAGCTCACATGTTTCATTTTAATGACTGCACTCTTGCAAACACTATTTTGGACTACTTTGTGTTATAAAAAGGCTTTCTGATTTTGTCATTTAGCAGGTGCTCATTTAAGGATTTTGTGAAGATGATGTTGCTTTATTTTAATTTTTTTGTCTATCCTGCTTCCTGGGCAAGTGTTGTTGATTGACAGCCCTATCTACAAATCAGTGACCTTTCCTTTTACATTTAAACCCTGGTGATAATTTTAGACTCATTTGGTGTTAAGTAAGGGGTTACTGATTTTGGTAGGTGTGTATTAATTGTTCTATGGATTCTAAGAAAATATTGTTGTTCTCATTTGTTTCTGGGGCATTCATAATACCTGAGTCTTTATTTCTCATTGGCAGTTCTATCAGCCAATCAGTGAGCTCCCTGATTCATTTAAAATGTTTGCACTCAAGTGGATGCTAGTAGAGCAGACGTCTCATGCCTCACCTTGATGCAATAATTTGACAAAGGATGAATGGTTGAAATACCATTTAATAAAGTTTAACCTAACATTGCATTAACAGTGCACTTATTGTGTCTATACTGCCAGGATTACTAGGTATACTTCTTTCCAAGTTTATTACTGTAAATTACACATAACCTGCAGCCATGTACCCATTACACCCACTGAAGAGTTAATAAACACAAGTCTATTTGAATTTACTGAGTGTACTTAATAAGGATACATTAAATTGCAATAATCTGAAAGTTTCACTAAAGCATAAATTCTTAATCTAATGTTGTAAATACAGTGTTTACATGAAACAGTGGGTTATCTAGTACTGAACTTGAAGAGTTATAATTGTACTGGAATGGAAACAATAAGAACTCTGAATGCCTATGATTGCACTATATAGTGCTACAGGATTTAAGTCTTGAAAAGATGACCTAAGACCAATCAAAATGGACCTACCAGCAGAATCAAAACATAGCCAATCAGGTTATTAGAAAAATAATATTAATGTAATATCAGTCTCAGATGTTAAACTCATTGAAATTCCAGCCTTAATGCAGAAACTGACACCACTCAACAACAAATGCACGTATATTGTCATTCATGCAGGAATCAACGATCCCACACCATATGAAAACTGCATGAGAAATACTGTCTGCAAGGTCCTAGAAATTGCAGAAATAATCAATATTTAGTTGGTCATCAGTGAGGATATACAAGCAATTTCTGGTAATGACTATCAGTGTGCTAAGACCCATAAACACAATACAATATATGGCTTTGGTAACTGTGTACCATGTAGTCAGTAAAACCCTAGCTTACTGTGAGGAGTGTAAACATGTTCACAGACTCTTTACAAAATATAGCCTGCATTTAAGCAATTATGTGGCTGCATTCTTGAGCTCCAGGTTCAGTGAATATGTAAAACACATTTTAAACAATGTTGTACCTCCACAAGAAATGAGATACTGAAGAGAATTGTAAAGGTATATTATTTGAAAGCTAGAGGGCTGAAGAACAAACAACATGGACTAAAGAATCCAACTAAATAACTAAATAAATAAAATACAGTATTGTAATAATAACTGAGAATATGAACTCAAGAGATATTATTTTCAAAAATTACAACAAATGTAAATGTGTTCATGAACACTAGAGAAGGTGGTGTTCTATGACTACTGAACAATTCTAACTCTGACACAGAAGTACAGACTAACCTCAAAGTTAAATTGGACATGTCTAGCCTAATACATGTCAGCGTGTGCCAGCTGGTCATCACTTACAGAATATCATTTATGAACTCAGAATCTCATTTGGAATGTCTAAAAGCTTTAAATATAAATAATGAGCATCAACAAGGTCTCACTTATATGTGATCTAAAGTACCGTAACATTGACTGCTATAGTATGTCAGAGTAAACTAAGTTTGAGATTGAATTCCTAGACTTAAATGTATACCATGGTCTTACTAAGTAAATGGGTAAACTAGTGGTGATAACATCTTAGACTTTGCTGCCAAACAGGACAGCATTGTTTCTAATATAGATATACATCCTCTCTAATAAACCACAGGTGATAGCCAGGTAGTTTAGCAATATTTTATGAACCAAATTTCACAATCCACACTACACAGTAAGTGCTTTCATCCATCAAAGACTTCCTCAGACTGAATCTTGATCAGTCTGAAGAAGTCCTTGATGGATGAAAGCGCATACTGTGTAGTGCAGATTGTGAAATTTGGTTCATTAAATATCGCTAAACTACCTGGCTATCACCTATGGTTTTCTACAGTTTTCTGCTTGTTCCAGTGATGCATATACATCCCCTACTGGGTGCCTCTGACCATAATTCAATTACTTTAACAGTTAATAGTATGAAAACGTCTCATCATGTACTATGTAGATATAATTATGGACTCTTTAAAAGAGCATATTAATTCCATTAAATTGAATAGTGAAAGTCTCAGTAAAATAAATATGTGTTCATAACTTTAATTGATGTTTTCACTGCTGCAAAGAAAATAAAATGTACATCTTATTATCCACAAACATTTCTGAGTGGAATAACCAGATGACTAAATTACATAAAAATAGAACTTTTCAAATCTATAGAATATATCCAACTCAGAGAATCAAAGCTGAACTAAATGGAGTGTCCAAGTATCTTGAGATTTTGATAAAAAACAAACGGCAAAATATGAAACAAGACTATCCAAGGATCACAGCATAAAGTAATTGAATTATGCATTTGTTATTTCCATATCACATTAAACTAGCCCAGTTATATTATTATGTATTTGTGGAGTTTTGGCTAGAATTCTCTTAACCATTACCAATTAATTCAAACGGTACTTTTTTTATACAACAGTTTGAGTAACTTATGTCACATCTTGAGCAAATTAAGTAGCCCCAAATGATTTTGAGTGTCCATACATTTCACCTAAAGTTGTCTTAAAAAGAGGATGTCAGTCATTATAGACTTGTATGTCTAACTCCTATTTTGTTGAAGTGTTTCAAAAGCTGCTATTAACTAACTCAAAAAGATAACAGGTTCATCTCTGACATTTTACAAGATTAACAAGAGCTAGATGTTTACCTTATCAAACTTGAGTGATTTTTATGGCATCATTTGTACTGCAGACATGCTTGGCATAATGGTTAAGGTCTTTACCTCCCATGCAAAATTTACAAAGTTCAACCCTGCCCTCTGGTCAATGCCTGTGTTGAGTTTACATGTTCTCCTTCTGTCTCTGTCAGCTTCCTTCTACACCACAAAAATATGCTGGGTGGTTACAATTAAAAAAAAATCTAAATTTTGCCTCAAAAGGGAGTTGTGGGCAGCAGCACAAAGTCTAGATGGCACCTAACTGGAAAGTGTTATATAGACCAACTGCTCCAGGCATCACTAGTTGTGCAGAGTACATTATATAAAGAACACAGACATCATATTGTGCACCGTATCGTGGCTAACCACTAAAGTGTCTAAAATAGTTTCTAGGTGATTCAGTCCTGCTGACTAATGTCAACAAAAAGGGACACATGCATTTGCAGGTTATAAGTGAATCGAGGACATAGCCTGCTAGGGATTCATGCAAATGGAAGGAGGGGGATATTTGCCTCAACAGCCAGTGTGTACCCACCATAAAGTCCATGGATTAATAACTTTCCGACTAGAGCGTTTGCAGTTGTCTTGGATGTAAAACAAATCTACCTGCCAAAAATGAAGTTAGGATTGCTACACTCACTGCGTACATACACTGACAGGATGCAACCTGGAAGTGAATGATATGATGACAAAGAGGAGGCTGGACTTTCTCTGTATCCAGGAAACAAGACAGAAGTGCAGTGCAACAAAGCCACTTATGATCCCTAGTTTACTTCTCAAGAGGATAGACTACAAACAGTGTGGGAATTCTAGTGAGCAGGAGTGTCTTCAGAAGACAGTGAGGGATGTCATCAGTATTAGTAACAAACTCATGGCATTCAGACTCTAGTATATGGGTAAGGCAGTATTTATAACCACAGCCTATGCCCCACAGTAGGATTGTGACACTGAAGAAAAGAGTGAATTCAAGTAACAGTTGTAAGACCTACTTGACAATGTTGGACAACATTAGTTGGTGCTGATAATGGGAGATGTGACTGCATGTATACAGACAGAAAGAACAGGATACAAGGACAGCCTATGGGCACACAAGAATAGAGGAACAGAGGTCATTTTAGACTTCTGTTTGGCAAATGGCTTGATGTTGGCCAATGAATGGTTCAGCAAGAGAGAGAAACATCACAAGGTTGCATACAAAACTGGCCTTCATGAAAATGAGACAGACTCGGTGTAGAATCAACCACTGCAAATTCAACCCAAGAGATAGAGTTGACCTACAGCATAAACCATTTCAAGAGGTTATCAGAAAAAGCTCTAAAGTGAACAGAGACAAGTCTGAAGACCTGGAAGTTGACTGGAGAGAAAGCACAAGTGTTCAAAGAACTACTCATGGCACTAACACCTCAAGAAAAGGAAACCAGTGGAGATGACGCAGAAAGGCAGTCCCTCAAAGCAGAATGTTTAAGGACTATTTTAAAGACATGGTACCAACAAGGTATGGAAATAAGCTGCATTACAAAAAGCTGGCAGTAGAATGTCAAAGTCCTGGAAGTCAACAAAAGAAAAAGGAGCAGAAGAAAAAGTTTCAGAGAGAAAAAATGAAGCTAAGAAAGAATACTGGTTGGTTAACATATAGGCTAAGAGAGTAGTTGCAATATGAAATAATAAAGCATCAGAGGCACCAGCTTCAGGAAAGTGATTGCACAGTAGATGGCACACAGAAACTCAGGCTGCAAGACACAGACAGAAAGTAAAGAATATTTCCAGTAGCCTCTGATTAAAGAAACCCCCACAGAAGCTGAAATGCCTCAATACAGCCTATGATGACAGAAGAGGAGAAGGAAACCCTAGAAGAAGAACAACATTAAAGACAATGAAGTCAGGGAAAGCAGCACACTCAGATACGGTCACAGTAGATATGATATTGATGTTAAGTAGGTTGGCAGAGAAATGGTTCCAGAGGGTACTCATGGTTTAATTTCTCCAAGTCGTTTGGGTTTCTTGTACCATGGACTCCATTCCTATGTCAAGATATGATTAATGTTCATGAAATTAATATTGTTCATATCTTTGATGTCAGCCAAAAATTATCTTCACAGCACCTGCAATGTGCCCAGAACTGACTCCTTCTGCAGTTCATACGGAGTTACATGTATCAGTAGCATATCTAAATACAACTGTAAATTCTTTTTATAAGACCCATTGCTCCTACTACTACTGGAACTGTCTGGGTATCTTTCCGCTACTTTGCCATCATTTCTGCCTGCAAATCCTGGTATTTTATGACTTTGTGTCTCTTTGTACATAACAATTTATAATCACTGGGTGTAGCAGTTTCAACAATCAATGCTACTTTTCTTTTCATGGACTACTATATCTGGTTTCCTCCATCTATTTTTTGAACTGTTGGTAATGGGTGATTCCATGTGATACAAATTTCATCAAAAGGGTGGGGCAGTGATGCAGTGCTTAACAGTGTCACCTCAAAGTAATAGGATCTCTGGTTTGATTCCCCAGTGCAATAGTCTTACCACATTATTATGACTTTCAGTACACAGGCCCTCTGCCATTAGTGTATCACACCCAGCAGCAAGATGTGCCACTGTTTTCAGTTTTGTTTTACAGAACCTGCATTTGTTTGTTTCTCCCAATATGTTCAATGAACTTTGTAAACCAACATGTACTTAGTCCACTACCCTGGACCACCAATATTAACCTTTCAGCTTTTGGTTTAAATTCACCTCTCCTTAACCATTCCTGCATCAGATCCTGTCAGTAGGGAGAGAAAGATGTATCCCAGATGGCTGGAGAATAAACATTCTACTGGCAGTGCACACGAACAAAGGGGACATTTGTAACTGATGGCAGTATAGAGATCTCAATCTTTTGTCACACTGCATGGAAAATAATGACACAGTAGATGGCACAAAGTGACTCAAATTACAAGGCAAACTCAGACAGATAAAGAAGATAGTCATCAGACACCCTTCATTTTGGATGGCAGCAACCTGCTCACCAATTAACAGAACATCAAAGACAAACAAAACAAGTCCTTCCAGAAGCTTCTTATTGAAGATTATTGAACAATTAGAATTGACAACATGTAAGCATCATTCAAAGAAATTCTTATTTCTATATTATGTGAAGAGCATGCCACTGTTTACATTAATGTAGGTATGTATACATTGTTCTCTGCTTTTATAACTCTGTGTATATAAATCATAATACTTTGCTTCCAAGAATAGTAAATAATGTAACAGGAACTCACATTATTGTTCATTTCTTGATGTAACATCCCTCCACAGTTGTACCTTTTGTACTAGCACATCTTCTACATAGCTGCTTTCCATATCTGGAATTATGCAATAAGACAATTTCTTCCATTTGAGGGAACACAATTTCATTATAGAAGAGGTGGATCTACACCTGCAGTTAGTTTCTGAGCCATGAATTAAATGCACTGCTGTTAGCAGTAAGGGAAAATGATCATCTTTTACACTCCTCTGTCATTTAGGAAAACAAGTGCATTACACAAAATTCAATATCTCGTAAGGATCACATTTAAAATAAAAAATGGTTATATTTTTCACTCCCAAGTCATTTAGGAAAACAAGTGCATTACAAAGAATACATGATCTCCTCTACTAAAATTACTACATTCAACTCAACAGCAGTAACTATATAAAGACTAGTACAAACTTCAAATTTTCTGCTAAAGGGCATAACACACATGCAGAAATGGAGCAACACTCGTATGCACAGCCACAATATTATATCCAAAGACTGTGTTCTCAGGTGATCTGCCATTTACTGCAACTGCAAAGTACTTTGAAAATCCATTACCAACAATATTACAGTACAAATATTAACATGTTTACAAAGGGTCTATATTAGAACATCGAAGTTTCAGAACTTCGAATGTTCTAATATCGACCTCTAGTAACCGAAAACTGATAACATCGAAAATTCAGAACAGCATATTTTTTCCTAGGGAAAATATTTGCTGTTCCAAAACACATACACACAACAAAAACACACCAAACAAATAGCAATCCACACACATACGCCTAAAATCTTACATCTAAACCTACACTAAACTGTACATAAACCACTATCTACCCACTTACCTTAACCCAAACCCTAACCCTAAGGTCCGCCACTATCGCACACACACCTGACATGCACCTTAACCCTAACTCACATACCCCACCCTAACCCTCACATCCACACATTCACACACTTACCTGACCCATGCCCTAACCCTAACTCACCTAACCTGCCCTAACCCACACATCCACACAATCACACACTTACCTGAACCCAACCCATAACTTTCCACTGCAGAGCAGAAAATAGCGAAGCGACAGGAATGGACAACTGAATTCTTTCCCTAGGAAAGAATTTGGTTTTCTGAAACTTTGCTATTTTCAGCTTTCGCTTATTAGGGGTCGATATTAGAACATTCAAAGTTCTGAAACTTCGATGTTCTAATATAGACCCGTTTACAAAAGTTTAAAAACAAATTAAAATAATGCAATTTTCTGAACAAAGACTAAACATAATGCTCTTATTCTATCATACACAGTTGCACAGTAGATAATGCTCCTATTCTATCACACACAGTTGCACAGTAGATATGAGTGGCCAAAAGGTCATAAAACCTTAACAATTAAGCAATTTGGCACTGTATCATGGCCCTGAGATATAGGAAATGTCAAAGTATTTCTTACAAACCTATATGTTTTGTGTGGAATATGAAAAATACATAGTAAGTTGAGATGATGATTACTCATAACTGCTTTTACTGGATGCAGTTATGGTGAAAGAGAAAATGTGACTGATGTAAAAATAATGTCTGTGGTGTTATATAGCAGGAAAACAATGTTTCCAGATATTATAAGGCAGATAATATTCATAAGATGTAAGCCATGCATTTTTCAGAACTACAGATAAGATGCACATATATCTAAAACCCCGAGCAATAAAAATTGAAGTAAAAGGTCAGAAAGAAGCATACTTTATTTTTTCAAAAATAAAGCTTTTCAGTTGGTTAACTACATATTGTTAGTCTGCTTAGGTCTGGTTCAGCTTTTACTAAAATCTGTGACCTTAAAACAGTTAGAATAGATATGAAGAGTATCAGTAAACCCAGGAGGAATCACAACAGCTACAAGTTATGAAGGTATATATGTTTGTAGGATTAAAGAGATTTAGAGAGGCTGAATATTATGAGAGTTGCCAACTTGTAACATTTACAGTCATTCTTACTTCTCAATTATGAATTTTATGTCCCTTAGTTTACACTAAAGCAGGTATGCCTGTGCTTTACTACATCTGAGATTTTTACAGATTAGATGCATATAACAATCATTGGCATGAAGTGAAGAACTCACTTTTTTATTTCTTCCTTAATGCTGTAAATGGCATTCATGCTACATCACTGGTTTAAGAGAAGTATAACAAGATGTAGCAAGACATATGGATGCAGTTGACATGTGTGAAAATAATTGAAGTTAACAGTGAAAACTAAAAGGTACATTTTAAGGATGCAGGTTGGGAATAACAGAAGGGTTTAACATCCACTTTGTAAAACAAAAGTGGTGGATATAATTTACAAAACAATGAAAGTGTCAGTGATATCCAAGGATACAAGCTAATTCACTGTGGACAGATATGTTTGTGCATAATGTAAAGATATTATGTAGGGTTTTGTACAACACTGAGGTTGTATCAGCAGAATCAGAAACAGTCTGAAATTCACTGGCAAAAGTAGTAATTGTTTAGGTAAGAATGTCAGTCATTATATTTAATGGAATGGTTATGTCTGATGGGCTTTCCTTTTCTCCTAACAACATAACATTTTGCAGAAGTATTTCCTGATGCTTTTGATTTTGAAATCAGTTACTTAAAAAACTGTATTGTGTTTCTTGAGGTAATCTGTAATGTAAATTAGTGCTTAACTGTGATTAATTTCTGCTGAATAAAACGAGGAACTTTGTACACAGTTTACCTCTTTACATAGATGTTGCTGATGTGGGCAGGCAGGTATATTTAAGTTTGCAAATAGATGTTCATTCTGTGTTTATAAATGTGCCTATTTCTAAAAATCTTTTTGTGAATTTATTCCAAATGAGGTGAAATGAGAGCCCTGCTTTTATTTCTATCACAGTGTGTATTAGAAACACATGCATTAGTTGCATTATTTGTCATGCTTACACGGGTCCTTATTTCCATCTCAAATCCTCTTTATTGTGTGTACATACTAGAGTTTTTTTGTGTGATTCATGCAGCAATTTTTAATTGTGCTTAATATGCTGGCAAAAAATGCTTCTTCCTTCTTTACAATAGGAGAGAACACAAAACTATAACTATAGCGTTTGGATGCATGCCATTAATTAATACAGAAAGAGATACTGACATGATTAGACTTCCTCACTAATACAGTAAGTGGAGTGATTTCTTATTTTTAGATGAAATTTGTGCAGAACTTCAGCTCAGGAGTTGAATCAAAATGGTGACATTCATTAATTTACAGGTGAATTTATATTGTATATAGAAACATTAACATGCCCAAAGTGGAAGTCTTTTTTTATTATGAAAAACTGCTCATAACTGTCAAAATAAAACTACCTGCACTTGACTTTGCAGTATTCTGTAAGATGGCACAGCTTCATACAGTTATTACATTCTGAAGATGATTACATATCACTTAAATGTAACTGAGAGCTGAAGAAGGACAACATGCATTTTTAAAGGGATCAGGGAATAATTTGAATTTACTTCAGTACTACAGCATTTTAAAGTACATATCATATGATTTTATTATTATCTTCCAGTCAGGTTTTTGTCTCCATACCTAACCTTAAATTTAAAGAAATTTTGTTTCCTGCCAATATGACATTAAATTACTAGGCAACTAACACATTTCCTTAATGTAAATGAAAAGCATACTTACATAAAGTGGTTGAGTTAATGTTACAAAATTTAATGCAACCTTTTAGTTTCAAATATGACAGTTCACAAAATAGTGTTACTAGAAATAGTCCATTATTGTTTATCTGAAGCTAAAGTTATTGGCAACTTATGTTTTGCTATCAATTTATCCAAATAAATAGCATGTTTCAGGTAAGAGGTACATCTGAGTTACTTGCAAGTAGAGAAATCCCTGGGAATATAGGATGACAGGAGATTACTAGGTTAATGGCTCTGAGGCCCTTGCAAGCCTAGCCAAGAGTTTATGCCAAGAAAGAAAACTCTCTCTGCACCTGCCATCCCTGGCAATGAGGGACACAGGTGGAACCTCTGGGACAAATTTGTGGTTATCAATCCGCTCATCAAGGTTGCTCTTGAAGAGGGTCAGCAACATACTTTGTTTGATGTGTATGAGGAGTCAATTCCAGAGACAGGGCAGCCTCTGGGAGGCAAACCTCTCTCTCCAGCAGGTTTTGTTAATGTCACATAAGCCTTTCAATTGGGTACTACGCGAGGAGTTAGACTTACAGATATGGAGCATCTCTAGTAAAGCAGAGTCTGAGATTGCCTTGTAGGTGAGACACAGATCACCTCTGAACAATCTGTACAAAATGGAGTAGAGTGATAGAAATTTGAGCCTATTCACATAGGATATGTGTTGGAGGCCATGGATTCTCTTTGTGAGGTATTTCTGTGGCCTTTTCAGTCGGCGCAAGTGTTTGTAGAGGTATATACCAAACAGGGAGTTGCACTCAATTATTGGCCTAATGAGGGAGGAGTACAGAGAAGTAATAGCTTCCTTTTTTTTGGATGCAATCCCTTTACGTATGAGATGAACCAAGTAAAAGACTTTTCTGATCACTGCCGCTACATGATTGTCAAATGTGAGTTTGAGGGGTTGCTGTTAATGTGGTAATCAGTAGGGGCCGTGTTTTTGCCAGATGGTATGATAATACATTTTTCTGCATTTAACTTAAGGTCATGACTCTGGCACCAGTTATTTGTTGCTGCGAGACCCTCTTGAAGTATGTTAACATTATTTGGGGAGTCAATGACAACACTCAACTTACAGTCATCCGGAAACTTGGTCAGGTACAAACCTTTTGTCTTTGTGTAGACCTCTGAGAAGTAGATGCCATACAATAGGGGTCCCTAGACAGATCCTTAGGAGTCACCACTAGTGACAGGTCTGCTGTCAGAGTTGTTGGCACCTATTTTGGCCTTGTGGGTCCAATCAGTGAGCCAGCTGGCCACCAATCTGATGAGATAGGGATTTAAGCCAAGTTGTGTTAGATTCTGATGATGCCCGAGTGGGGGATTGTGTCAAAGGCTTTGGCCATGTCAACGTAAGCTGTATGTACTGACTTTCCCTCATCCAGTCCCTAGGGGACAGTCTCAAAAAAGTCAACCATGTTAAACAGGCAAGATCTGCCCTTGATGAATATGAACTAGGTTGGGTCAAGTGCTTGGAGATTGCCTATATCCTTGCTTATGAGGTCCATAATAATATGCTCCATAGCCTTACAGATCAGACTTGTCAAGCTAATGGGGTGATAGTTTCCAGGGTCAGTAGTGGCACCACCTTTGTGCAAAGGGATGTCAATGGCAGTTCTCCACTCTGCTGGAATGAAGCCTGTACTTAGGCTATGGTTGAATAAGGTGCTCAATGGCAAGGCTAGTTCTTGCTGGAGATGTTGCAGAACACCGCCTGGGATACTATCTGTTCCCATGGAAGCTGTGTTCTTTGCCTTGGATAGGGCCTTTAACACTTGATCTATGGAGATGTGAGGTGTTGTGCAAGTATCAAGGATGTCAAATGGGCCTTTGGGGGGACAGGGGGTGAAGTTTGCACTGAGCATATCTGCTAGCAGGATGGCTAAGTCAACAAGATTAGTTTAAGTGGTACCATTAAAAACTAATTAGGAACAAACTTGGGCTTTCCCATGGAGGTCTCTGACATAATTGAAAAAGGCTTTGTGGTTAGCCTTTGTTTCAGAGGCTAGTTTCAATTCATAATTGGCTTTGGAGGTTTTCACTAGTGATCTAATTTGCTTGTTGAGGCTAAGAAAGGAGTTTTTCCAATTAGGAATTTGTGCCTTTTTACCCTTGGAAAACAGTTTCTTCCTTTTGTTGTAAAGCCTGTTGATAGAGGATGTCCAACACACAGGTTTCTGTTTCCTTGAGGGGCAGGGTTTAGTTCTATTGGGTATGGCTGCGTCCATGCAGTTGTACAGGTGCTTGTACACTGCACTGGCATACTGTTCAGCAGATACCTAATTTTGTTCAGCATATTTGTCTGCATCCTCTGTGGGGGCCGGTGGTGTGAAGCTACTGATACCCTCCCTTAAAAGGTTGTAGTCAGTTTTTGAGAAGTATTTTAGCCTGGTTATGGCTGGGGGGGTTGGATGGAATAGACACTTTGAATGAGACAGACCAATGGTCTGATCTCACCAGGAAAGAACTTACTACTGAGGTGGTGCAGTGATCGCCCATGCGGGTGAGAACCATGTCTAGAATGCTATCTCTCCTTGTGGGGGACGAGACAAGCTGGTCTAGTGCATTAGAATTGATGAAGTCAAGGAATCGTTGGCTGACTGCATTAGAGCAGGAATAGTTCACCCAGTTTATGGTGGGGTAGTTGATGTCACCACGGATCAGGGTGCTAGGAGGTACCTTGATGGACCCAAGTAGGTCCAGGTAGGAGGAATGCGTGTCCTGAGTCACGGAGGGGTTCTATAGCTGGCTATACCTTGGATGGGTGTATTGCCAATTGTTAATTGCATCTGGAGAAGTTCTAGTGCATCATGCTGGCAAACCAGTCTGGAGGTGTGCTTGTCTTTAATGAAAATAGAAACTCCACCACCCTTAGTATTCCCAACATGATTTTGGGGTTGGAATGTGTGGAATGAGGTATAGCCTGGTAAGACAGGGATGCTCTTTGCAGCCTTGAACCAAGTTTCCATGACTGCACAGATGTCAGCATCTTCCAGTTCTAGGAGAGCTCCAGTGAGTGCATTTTCTGGTTCAGGTTCTTAGTGTTAAGCAGCATGACCTTCATTTGCTTTTTAACAGGTCTTTTATGTTGGAAGATTTGTCTGTGGGACACTGCCTACAAAAGGCACAATAGGGGAGGCAAGAACCTTGACCAGAATCCTGAATCCCAAAAGTGACAAGTGGAGGCCATATTTGGCAAAGCATTGAGGCCTGTCAACCATGTCATCTCAGGCAGATACTGTGTCCCCTTGGAATAACACCAGAAACTAAGCCAATTGTTGACGTCAATTATTTTTGTTGGTATTGTGGTATCATTCTTGGTCAAGGTAGGATGCTGCTTAGGGCTAGGGTCATACCTGCCTGGGACATGCACTCTGGCAGCTCAATCATGTTTCTCTTCCTATAATCCAGGGAAGTAAGTCTCAAGTCATTCACACCAACATGAACAATGGCAAGTCTTTCCACAATAGGTACAAGTATAACTCTAAGTGCGTGCATGATGTGGGGGATTCTGACACCTGACAGACAACTGACCGTGATCTTCTCCTTGTCAAGCCTGGTGTGGGGGATATCGGTGTGTCTCACAACTGAGTCACCAGTGACTAGTATGTTTGGTTTAATGTTGTGCATTCTGGGCTGTATGAGTATATTGTTATGCCTTATGGGCTGTGTTTGTGGTGTGTTGTCTGCTGTTTGTATTGTGGTAGGTGCTGTGTGTGGACTGTTTGTGATTTTTGGAGATCTCTCTTGTTTGGGTAAGTTTTTATTGAGGACCTTTGTATAGGTGGGTGTGTGCTGTGCTTGGCTATGTGATGTGAGTGGTGTGGTGTTTGTGCTGACGATCTACTCTTTGTCAGGGGGTACTGACCCAGGAGCGAGAGAGCATGGATTCCAAGTTACTGATATACATGCATTTCTCACAAGTAGAAAAATTATGTGCTAGAAGAGGGTTGTGAGTGAACATAAGGCAGTTGCTACATTATCTCAGTATGCCCATGTTGATCAGGCAGGCATAAAGGAAAAACTGATGGGAATTGTCCAGACATAGTGTTCTGTGACATAGATGGACTTGGGGAGAGAGGGTTTGTCCACAAGAGTTTAGACCAGAAAAAACTTCTTAAATGTAAAATAACTGGCCTGAAGCCCAAGTGCTAAGCCCAAAACTAAGAGGGTTAGAATAACAGACAAATTTAATCAGGCTACTAATGAACAGTAATAAATACAGCAGAATACAACCACTTCAACACTCAAGAGCAAGCAGGAAGAACACAATTACAGTAAAAACAGCTGAATCAGGTGCAATTTTTTGTTTTGTTTTATTTTGTTTTGTCCAGAAGGAAGGAACAGAAGATAATTTCAGATTAAGAAACTAAGGGGGTTGTCCTTCCCAGATGCACTCTCTGTACACAGTAGAATGAGCTGATGAGATGGGAAAGGGAGGATTGTCCAAAATCAAAGAAGCAAGGGGGTAGTCCTACTCAAATTATCACCCTGTACTCACTACAGTAAGCAAATGAGATGGAGTGTGGAGTGTCCAAAATCAAATTTAAAGTTCTTACCTACAGAAAATAAAGTTTCATCACAGAATCAACTGTCCCCACTATTTGGAAAATATCCCACATAATACCCATCCACAAGGGAGGGAATTCTATTGAACTCTCTATCGACCTACAGCAATTTTCTCTCTTTACAAAATTCTTGAACAGTGTATTCATAAACAAATCTTAACCTATCTTATCAATGAAAACTTGACTACTTCAACCCAGCATGGTTTCCCCACTTCCATAGTACAACCACTGCTCTCATCTCTTTTGTCAACTCTGTGTCTAGCTAGAGATAATAAACTTGTGTCCTGCCTCTTCTTAGACCTTTCTAAAGCATACAACACTGTCTCGCACTCCATTCTCCTCTCCAAGTTAGCTCAACTAAACTTTTCCACTTCAACTATTTCTTGGTTCAATAACTACTATACTGACAGGATGCAATCTGTGAAATGGCTATTTTCTTCCTCTCCCTTTCTCCATATTAATATGAGTGTTCCACAAGGCTCAGTTCTAGGTCCCCTTATTTTTAACATCTTTACTAACCATCTCTACCAAGCTTGTCCCCAGTCCTCTCTCATTCAGTTTGCTGATGACTCCACTATTCTCTTTTGCTGATAACCCTACTGATCTATTGTCTATCACACAAAAATCATTTAACCTTACTTAATCCTGGCTATCTAATAATCAAATCATTCTTAACCCCCCCCCAAAAAAAACTAAGCTTCTCCTTTTCCTCCCAAAATCTCTTTAACATCTGAAATCATCATTTACCATCTCCTTGCTAAATAATACTATCCTTTCCCCTGAGACTCATACTAAGCTCCTTGGTGTGACCATAGATGAACAGCTCAAATTTGACTTACATGTACATCACTGTATTAATACATGTACATCACTGTATTAAGAAAACTCACCAAAAATGTAGTTTATTGTATAGAAATGAAAGGTTCCTCACCCTGGATGCTAGAATCTCACTCACCCATGCCTTCCTTCTTCCTAATCTCTTTTATGGCTCACAAATCCTAATTAACCTTCAGGCTTCTTTTCTTTTCAAATTAAAATCTACCTATAATAAAGTAGCTAGATTCACTTCTAACCAGTCTTTCAAATCTCATCATTGTCTAATTCTGAAGTCTCTTAACTGGCTAGTTTCCTAACCAATTCTTATTTTCTCAACTTCGAGTTATTCATTCCATACTGGACAAACCCAACAAATGCCCTAGTCTCTCAGCCCTCATCTCTCTTTACACCCCCCTCAATATCTTAGAAGTTCTGCTCAACATCTACTTCAAATTTATAAACCTAATAAATCCATTGGAGAGTATCTCCTCAGCACTTCTCTTGCCTCCCATTGGAATAAACTTCCTCTATCCTTGAGAAATATCTCAAATGTCCAAGAATTGAAAAAACACTAAAATTGCATCTTAATAGTATCTGGTCTTGTCTCTGTAACTATCCTAGTTGAGCTCCCCCCTACTCTACCTCTGCTTCCTTCCTACTAGCATCCTCTTGCTTGTCTCCAACATTCTCTATCGCCTTACTCCTTTCTTATAGCTATTAGATATTTTTATTACTGCTGATATTGTTCATTTCTGTAAATATTTGTTTTTTACTGTACCTCATTATAATTTTGCTATTGTCTATGTGGAGTTTTTCTCCCTGGGCCTCCACTGAAAAAGGGTTTTTCCCAGTTGGATCATCCCTGTTAACAAATGTCAAATAAATAAATAAATAAATTATATGCCATGTGTACTATATCATGCCTTGAAAAATATTCGGAAAAATACAAAATGTTCTTTGTGACACTAGATGTTTTGTGTGAAAAATGTTAAATATACAGTATGCAGAGATAAAAATGATGCAGGTGTTACTAATATTTGTTTTTGTCTTGTTTATTGGAGGAAGAGAGAAAAGTTGATTTAACTTAAAAAAGCTATGTTTATGGTATCAGCAGGAAACAATAGCTTCCAGTAATTAGTTAGGTACAGGTTATTACTAAGAACTGAATCATGTATTTGTTAGAAATGCAGATAAGGTATTTATTCATCTCAATCCCCCAAGCAATAAAATATCAGAAAAAGTACAGTTTTGTACCTACCATAAATGTAGATGTTCGAGGGCTATTACAGCTGCAGTAATTACATACGGGTTTTCAGCCGGCAGGCGGTCCCTCGGTCGGCCGAATTCCAAACTCTTGGTCCGGCGTCGGTTGTTTTCGCGTACTCTTCTGACGTCAGGAAGGCTAGAGTATAAAAGACACAGCCGACGCCATCTTCTTCAGTCTTTCTTGCCCCAGATGTCAGGTGCCCCCAAAAGGAAGGCAATACATAAATTAGCGTAATGCACAAAAGTAAGCAAATAAAACATAGCAGGATAACCCAGTCAGCAGGTATGAATAGTTATTCAAACCCCAAGGTCTTACCAAGAGGGGAAGGAGGGTGGGAAACCTGTACTGCAGCTGTAATAGCCCTCGAACATCTACATTTATGGCAGGTACAAAACTGTACTATGTTCATCGTGCATTACAGCTGCAGTAATTACATATGGGTAGAATCCCAAAGCTATGTATAGGGTGGTAGGTACTACACGGAACTGGGTTGAGCTAGAATGCCTTGCAAAACTGCAGTAGCAAAGCCTGCTCTTGTTCTGGAGTATAAAGGCAGATGGTAGTGCTTTGTGAAGGTATGTACAGAACTCCAAGTGGCTGCCTCCAAGATATCTTTAGTAGGCACTCCTCTGAGGAAGGCTGTAGAGGTGGCTGTGGCCCTAGTGGAGTGTGATCTGATACCAGTAGGTACGAGCTTTCCATGATAGGAATAACAGAAGCGTATGCAGTGACCAATTCACTTGGAAATGGTCTGTTTAGTTACAGGTTTCCCTTGACCCCCCACAGCATAGGAAACTAGAAGTTGATCTGATTTTCTGAAGGGTTTGGTTCTGTCCAAGTAGTAACGTAGCTGCCTATGGATATCTAAAGAATGAAGCAGCCTCTCCCCTTTGTTTTGAGGGTTAGGGTAGAAGGTAGGAAGGTGTATGGCCTGGTTTAGGGCTACCCTAGATACCACTTTAGGCATAAAAGAAGGGTTAGTACGTAGGGAAACCCTGTCCTGATGGAATATGAGGAATGGCTGCACCGCCATGAGGGCCTGTAACTCAGATACCCTACGAGCTGAAGTGATGGCCAGGAGAAAAGCTGTTTTCCAGGACAAATATTGTAATTCTGCTGAAGCAGCTGGTTCAAAGGGAGGCAATGTCAGTTTTTCCAGTACATAGTTAAGGTCCCAAGCTGGCACTGGTTGTTTCCTTGGAGGCCTTATGTTCTTAGCCCCTCTGAGGAACTGTCGTAGGAGTGGGTGTGAGAATAAAGGAGGATCCATATTGAATTCTGCAGAGATTGCTGAGGCATGTATCTTGATTGAGGAAAATGAAAGTCCCTTGCTCAAAAGTTCAGCTAGGTACTGTAAAATCTGTGGCAGGTTTAATTTTCTAGGATCCTGCCCTCGTTCTTCATTCCAACAGCAAAACCACTTCCATTTTGCGGAGTAAGCTTTTCTTGTAGATGGTCTTCTGGCCTCCAAAATGACATCCTGCACTTCTTTGGAGAGTAGTGTCTGATGTGAAGTTAAGGAATTTTCCATGCAGCTAGGCTGAGAGTTTTCAGCTGACTGTGTAGGGTTTTGAAATTGTTCTGCATCAGCAGTAGAGGTGTTAGAGGCAGGGGCCACGGAGGAGTGTGTGTTAGGCTCCTCAATAGTGGATACCAATGTTGTCTCGGCCAGTCTGGAGCAATCAGTATCATCCTCGGCTTGTCTGTTCTTACTTTCAGAAGCACCTTGGGCAGCAGAGGTAGTGGTGGGAATGCATAAACTGACCAAGTTGTCCATGTGAATGAAAGGGCGTCCACTTTCCAAGCCTTTGGGTGGAAGGTCCTTGAGCAAAACTTTTTTAATTGATGATTTTTGTGGGAGGCAAAAAGGTCTATGCCTGGCCTTCCCCACGCTTGAACAATCTCCATGAATACGTGTGGATGTAGCTTCCATTCGTGAGGGTCTGTCATATGTCTGCTCAGAGTGTCTGCCAGTGTGTTTTCCATTCCTGGCAGGTACTGAGCCTGAAGTTCCATTTGTCTTTCCAGAGCTAGATTCCAAAGAGTCATGGTTAATCTGCACAAGGGGTATGAATGAGTTCCTCCTTGTTTGTTTATGTACCACATTACTGTGGTGTTGTCTGTTCTTATGAGCAGTTGTCCTGGATGCAGGAATTCTCTGAACGCTGAAATTGCATTTATTACTGCCAGCATTTCTTTTTGATTGATGTGAAGGTGTTTTTCTGTTTGGGGCCATCTGCCCTGAATGCACCTGTCCTTCATGTGCGCCCCCCAGGCGTAATCTGGTGCGTCTGTGGTTATGACTTGTGTAGCTTGAGGCTTGCAGAATGGGAGGCCTTTGTTTACTTGGCATGCCTGGGCCCACCATATGAATTCCTTTTGAAGACAGGGAATTATTGGAATCTCCACCTCTAAGCTGTGACTGTGTTGAGACCATAGATTTTTTAGGTACCATATAAGTTTCCTCATGTGCAGCTTTGCACATGGGATTAGAAGAATGCAAGATGCCATGAATCCCAGAGCCTGCAGGATTTTCCTTGCAGTAAGCCTGGTACTTTTTGCAAGCATTTTGAAGTAATGAGATAGTTGCCCTTGTTTTTCTGTTGTAAGGTAAGCCATCTGGGTGTTTGTGTCCAAGTTGGCACCCAGGAAGGTTATTTTCTGAGAGGGTGTTAGCTTTGATTTCTCCTTGTTGATGGTGTATCCCAGAGAAAGCAGTAAGCGTGTCACATATGCCAGATGTTTCAGAAGTACGTGTTTGCTGTCCGCTTGGATCAGGCAGTCGTCCAGATAGGGGTAAATTTGTATCCCTTGAAGTCTGCAGTATGCAATCACAGATGCCAGGCACTTGGTGAATACTCTGGGCGCAGTAGATAAGCCAAAGGGCAATGCAGAGAATTGGTAGTGGTTTGAACCTGCAAGAAATCTGAGGTATCTTCTGCAACTTTGTCTGATTGGGACATGCAGGTATGCCTCCTTGAGGTCTAATGTTACCAGCCAAAACCCCTTGCCCAGCATGGGAAGGAGTTGCTGTAATGTGAGCATCTTGAATTTTGGTACTAGAAGAAATGTGTTGAGAATGGACAAGTCCAGAATGGGTCTCCAGTCGCTTCCTTTTCTTGGCACCAGAAAAAGCCTTGAATAAAAACCTTGTGCTTGTTGGTGCGTAGGTACCTTTTGTATAGCCCTCATGTTTAGGAGCTTTGCGATTTGTAGTTGTGCCTCTACCCTTTGATTTTGTGGTAGGTTTGGCATGCCTCTCATTTTTGGAAGAGTATGAAAATGAAATTTGTAGCCTCTGTTTATTATGTCCAGAATCCATTTGTCTGTTGTGACAATATGCCAATTGTTTGCAAATAGTGCCAGTTTTCCTCCCAAAGGTGCTGCCAGTTGAATTTTGCTTGGCATGGAAATGAGGGAGTCATTGAGCCTGTTTTCTGTACTGCTGTGCACTGTCGTCACCACCTCTTGGTGTTGGTGATTGCCATTGTCTGCCTCTGTAGGACCCTTGGGGTTGTCCTCTGCCCCTTCCGCATCTGTATCTGCCTCTTTGGGCCTTGTCAGTGGTTGGAAAGGACCAGTTTTTTGACGGCCAATTCCTGCTGAACCTTGGTGGCTGAACCTGTAAGAAAGCTTTGACAGTTTGCATAGATTTTGCTTTTTCTTCCATTTTACGTAAAATATCCTCAGCATTACCACCAAAAAGAACATCCTTATGTAACGGTGCATCCAGAATTTTTGCTTTCACCTGGTCTGGAAGATTTTTTTCCCTTAGCCATGCATGTCTGTGAATGACTGCTCCGGTGGTGGCCGATCTGCTGGAGGCCTCTAGGGCATCATAGCCACATTGTAAGGTGTGCTTGCCCACTTGTTCAGCACTATGCATCATATCCTGCAACTCTTTTAAATCTGGTTGTTCAGGCTGTGACATTTTGGTTTTTAATCATATGAAACTGGCAGTTTAAGGCCCTCATGGCAAGGGTGGCCGAGGTGTAAACCTTCTTACCCCACCTTTCTAGAGATCTAGATTCCCTTTCCGCAGGTAGTGGATTCTTGGCCGTGGAAGCCTTAATTCCTTTAGGGCCTTGAGAAATAGTTTCAGGGTCTGCATTATGGCCTTTATAGAGGAACTGATGAGAATTAGGAACTCTGTAATACCTATCCGGCTTAACTGGTGCAGGAGGCAGAGAATCAGGATTTAGACAGGCCTCCGAGTATACATCATCCAAAACCTCCAAAACAGGAGGAATAGCCAAAGGTCTATGCTGAGGTAACCAGAGGAATTCCCTAAGCCTTTTCTTGGAGTCTGAAAAGTCCTGGCCTTCCCAATGGAAGTGCTCTCTCAAGGAGTGTAAAGTTTCCTCAAAGGAAAAATCCTCAGGGGGGATACAGAAGGAATAGACTGCTCTGCATCCGAATCCTCAAAGGGTGAATAAGAGTGTTCTTCAGCATCAGAATGTTCTGATAAAATGGATTCTTGGTCAGAAGGAGGAGAATCCTCCTCTACTCTGGGTCTCTTGTCCGGAGGGGCCTGGGAGCCTCTGATAAGAGAGATCAGGTCTTCAGCCATTTTAAGCATGTGCTTCTTAGGCGTAGGCCCAGGTCTTGGGCCTTGTGAGGCAGGCCTAGAAAGTTGCTTGGCTGATTTGGCTTTAGTAAAGGCCTTGATGGAGAAAGAAGATGAAGGCCTAAATACACCATGGGTGGATGTAGATCTATCCACATTGGTGGGTTCGACATGAGCAGGGGCTTCGGTTGTAGTTTGTGAAAGGACCGAAGAACCAGCGGTCTCAGGTACAGAAGACCCCACCGAGGGAGTGTCGTCGGTAGTCAGGGACTGCAAAGGCGTCTCACTGAGAACCGGCCCACGTGGAGCTTGTTTCGGCGTGGTGTCGGTGGAGACCGCAGTTCTCGATTGACGGTCCTTTTCTTTGCGTTTTCTGGACATAGCGGTAGTCGGAGTATCCGACGACATTTTATAATTAAACGCTTTACCAAAATAGTGCTGGGCGAACTCCGCCCGACGCTTGATAGTGCGTTTATTGAAGGTAGCACAAAAGCGGCAGCCCGAGACGTCGTGGTCTGGGCCCAAACAAGGTATGCAAAGGGAATGGAAATCCTTATGCGGTATTTGCTTCCCACAAGAAATACAATTATTAACTTTTTCTGACATCGGTCTGAGGCAAGAAAAGATTCTAACGGGTACTTAGCTTTAATGAAGACTTCGGTTCTAAATTTTTCGTAATTCAGGAGCTGGCCGACCGGCACTTGCGAACTGCTTCTGCTTCGGGCACCACGCGGCAAAAAAGACTGAAGAAGATGGCGTCGGCTGTGTCTTTTATACTCTAGCCTTCCTGACGTCAGAAGAGTACGCGACAACAACCGACGCCGGACCAAGACTTTGGAATTCGGCCGACCGAGGGACCGCCTGCCGGCTGAAAACCCGTATGTAATTACTGCAGCTGTAATGCACGATGAACATCTAGCTAAGTTCTTGTATTTATGACAGTTCAAATTGTTGACCACATAAAAGTTATTTCAGGGTTTGGTTAAATTATTTGATATGTGTGCCTTAAAATTGTTAGCATTTATGATAAACTCAGGAAGAGCAAAGCTAAATTTGAAAACAAAAGTTATACTGTTATGACTAAAATCACAGCACTTGAGAGTTATGAAAGTATGCATCTCTGTACAATGAAAAAGATTTAGAGCTGCTAAGTATCATGCAGATTTTCAGTTTATAAAATTCAAAGTCATTCTTAATTTTATATCATGTATCTACATCTTTTAGCTTACATTAAAGCTAGTGTGCAGGCTACATAGCCACTGACACAATATTCAAACTCACAGCTGGATTCTCGGGAAGAGAGGGTGTGCATCAGGGTTCAGCTCTGAGCCCACAGTGTTTATAATGGTGATGAAATACATTAGCAAACAGGTCAGAGGTGACACATCCACAAAGTTGCTATATGCAGATGATGCAACATTACAGGCAAACTCTGAATAAAAACTGCAGAGGAAAAAGTGAACTCCCTCAAAAGATGGCTATCACCCAATTCATTCCTATGGATGCAGACATAGTGCAGGTAAGTTCTATGAAGATGTGAGAGTAGTTTTGGAACAGTACATTGAGGGTTAATTTATCCATTCATTTAATTTTAATCATGTGATTAAAGAGGGTGTAAAAATAATTGGTCAATATGTTTTTACTCAGATGATGTCATAGATAAGGACGAAAGCACTAAGTCTGTAGTTTTTAATTATTTGTATTAAATTTTACTGTACTCAAGCAGTGGTTGCAGCAGTTATTTATTTATTTTTGTGGATCACCCAATTCATGCCTATGGAAGCAGCCATAGTGCAGGAAAGTCCTACAAAGATGTGAGAGTAGGGTTGCATGTGTGTTGGTGTAAGTGTGTCCATCTGTTTGCCAGGATCACAGTAAGAGAGTTAGGTAAGAAATTGATGGTCTAGATGTGTTTGCTTGTCTGTTGAGAATGTGTGCCCTCTGATGCCACACCTCTGGGCCAGTAATCTTCTTTTTCTTCTTCTTCTCCTTTTGGCTTTTTCCCAGTTTGGGGTTGCCATGATAGAACAATCCGCAGAATGATTGGCAGTAGAGTTTTATGGTGTTGAACTGCTAGCTCAGTGCCCAACCTTCCACAGACGCCACACACAAGCACACACTCACACCTATGACAAATTTACAGTGTCCAATCTACCTACAGCATGTCTTTCAGATATTTGAGGAAACTGGAGCACCCAAAGGAATCCCTCGCGGCCACAGGGAGGACATGCAGACTACAAAGAAGGCACCCCAGCTGAGAATAGAACCAGGGAACCTCTTGCTGTGAGGCAGCAATGCTAACCGCTGCACCACTGTGGCCATCCACCTCTGGGCCAGTAATCAAGGAGCCTTAATCCTTAGCATTGGCACCTGTGGGGGACATTCAATGGGAGGATAACAGGTACACATACAGCACCTCCAGATGCAGCTCTCTGCATCAAGCATAATCAAGCACAATTTCCCTTAATAACACATGGGAAACACACACAGTCCAGGGCTAGTTTCTCTCTTTTTCTCCAGATCCCCAATAAGACTCGCAACTGGCACAGCTATAGAGTTGAGATCTCAGCTGAGTGTCCAAGCCAAAGCCTCCAATACCTTCTCTGTCCAACCAGTGCTTTGTGGCTTTGTGTCCCTGCCCAAGTAGCTGACATACACACTCCTTGAGGTTTGATTTACACACACACACACACACATACACACACACACACACACACACACACACACACACATTGGGAAAGGCAGGCACAGGTTTACTAGGTATGTGCCCTTCTGCCCAGACTATAAGGTAGTGATGACTGCCACCAGACACTCCTGCCAGCTACCTTAAGGCTCTTCCAAGGGTACCCAATATACTGAGTGAAGTTAATATTAATACAAATGGTAGAGCAAGGTTATTAGGCGTCGTCCACACAGTGTCACCAAATAAATATGCAAGTACTCTCAAAATTTAAATACCTCTAGAAAGATCAGCCACAATGAAAGGTTTAAATATAGTTAATAATAAACAATAAAAGAAAGTACAGTTGTGTACCTACCATAAATGTAGATGTTTGAGTGTATTCACTGTTGCAGTCATTACACTTGGGTTATCCTGCTGGCAGGCTACCCGCAGTCAGCCCGAATTCCAAAGTCCTGGTCCGGCGTCGGTTGCTGTCACCTCTTCCCTGATGTCAGTGCGCCAGGGGTATAAAAGATACAGACCAATGCCATTTTCTTCAGTTTTTCTTGCCCCAGATGTCAGGTGCCCCCAAAAGGGTAGGCTAAAAAATTCTGATCATAAAAAAGCATGCACATAAACTTCCTCTACAAGCAAATACACCACATAGGTTGTATAGAATAGAGAAGTACAGATAGGTCCTAGCAATGAAAGGGGGATGGTTGGAGGGTAACCTGGACTGCAACAGTGAATACACTCAAACATCTACATTTATGGTAGGTACACAACTGTACTATGTTCATCGTGTTTCACTGTTGCAGTCATTGCACTTGGGTTGAATCCCAAAGCTGAGGTTGGGTGGCTGGGCCTAAATAGAACTAGGAGTGGCTATGAGGCCCTGCAGAACTGCAGTGGCAAAGCCTGCTCTGGATTTAGACTAAAGAGGTAAGTGGTAGTGCTTTGTGAAAGTGTGCACTGAAGTCCAGGTTGCAGCCTCCAAAATGTCCTTGATTGGTACTCCTCTGAGGAAGGCTGCTGCTCTGGTAGAATGTGGCCTAATGCCCTTAGGCACTGATTTGCCATGTTGTGAATAGCAGAAACAAATGCTGTGGCCTATCCATTTTGAAATAGTCTGCTTTGAAATAGGTTTCCCTTGCAATCCTGCAGCATATGCCACTAAGAGTTGCTCAGTCTTTCTGAAAACTTTAGTCTTGTCCAAGTAAAAGCGTAGCTGTCTGTGCATGTCTAAAGAATGCAGAAGTCTCTTCCCCCTTATTATGTGGGTTTGGATAAAAGGTAGGCAAATGTATGGTTTGGTTAAGGGCCACACTGGACACTACCTTAGGCATAAATGTTGAGTTTGTCCTTAGAGAAACCCTGTCCGGATGGAAAATAATAAAAGGTTCCACAGCCATTAGTGCCTGTAATTCTGAGACTCTTCTTGCTGAAGTTATTGCTGGGAGAAGAGCTGTTTTCCATGATAAGTATTTTATCTCAGCTGTATTGGCTGGCTCAAAAG
This sequence comes from Protopterus annectens, assembly GCF_019279795.1. NCBI lineage: Eukaryota > Metazoa > Chordata > Ceratodontiformes > Protopteridae > Protopterus > Protopterus annectens. The sequence continues at coordinate 1,095,692,711 of NC_056733.1, forward strand.
GAGGCAGTATGAGTTTTTCCAAGACAAAATTGAGGTCCCATGCAGGTATTGGAGCTCTCCTTGGAGGTTTTATGTTTTTGGCCCCTCTGAGATACTGCCTTAGCAGTGGATGAGAGAAAATAGGTGAGTCCGTATTGTAATGAGCTGAAATGACAGAGGCATGGATCTTAATTGATGAGAAGGATAGGCCTTTGTCCAGCATCTCAGTTAGGTATTGTAAAATCTGAGGAATATTTGGAACAAGCATGTCAATTCCTTGTGCCTGGTTACAAGCACAGAATGTCTTCCATTTTTCTGCATAAGATTTTCTGGTGCTGAGCCTCCTGTCCTCCAAAATAACATCCATAACTGCTTTAGACAGAGGTGTGTTCTGAATGGTTACATTATCCGCCATGCAGCCAGACTTAGGGTTCTGAGTTGGCTGTGTAGGATCTGATTGTTTTGTTGGGTCAGCAAATGAGGAATTTGAGGTAATGTCCAGGCTGGGCCTTGAGACAAGCTCTTTAGGATTGGGTACCAGTGCTGGCGTGGCCAGTCTGGGGCACTCAGGATAATTTTTGGCTTCTCTTGTCTGACCATTAGGAGTACCTTGGGGAGGAGAGGCAGAGGAGGGAAGGCATGTACTGAGAGGGCTTTCCAGCTGAATGAAAGGGAGTCCACTTTCCATGCTTGTTCGTGATAAGACCAAGTGCAGAATCTTTGTAGCTGGCAGTTGTGAGGGGAGGCAAATAGATCTATGTCTGGGCATCCCCATTTCCCTGTTATCATTCTGAAGATTTGTGGATCTAGTTTCCACTCGTGAGGATCCATGAGGTTTCTGCTTAGTTCGTCTGCCAAGGTATTTGTCCTTCCTGGCAGGAATTTGGCTTGCAGGTGTACTTGATAAGTCAATGCTGTGTTCCACAAAGTCATGGCTTGTCTGCAGAGGGGGTAGGAATGTGTGCCTCCTTGCTTATGTACCACATGACTGTAGTATTGTCCATCTTTACCAGCAGTTGTCCTGGATGAAGTAGGTCCTTGAAGGCTGTCAGTGCATTCTGTACAGCTAGCATCTCTTTTTGATTGATATGAAGATGCATTTGGCTTGTGGGCCATGTGCCCTGAATACATTTTCCTGCCATGTGTGCCCCCCAGGCATAATCTGATGCATGTGTTGTTAATGTCTGCCTGGCTGTGGGTAAAGCGAATGGCTGTCCCTTGTTGTGGTGACAGGCCTGTGCCCACCATCTAAACTCCTGTTGCAGGCAGGAAATGAGAGTAATTAATGTTTCCAGACTGTGGCAATGCTGAGACCAAACACTTTTTAGATATCATTGTAGTTTCCTCATATGCAATCTTGCATATGGAATTAGCAGAATGCAGGATGCCATGTAGCCCAGAGCCTGCAGAATTTTTCTTGCAGATAACTGGGTCTTTGTTGTCATGTTTTCAAAGTAAGAAGTCAGTTTCCTTTGTTTGTCTGGCATGAGATAAGCCATCTGGGCAGTTGTATTTAAGCTTGCACCCAGGAATATTATCTCTTGAGATGGTACTAGTTTTGATTTATTTTCATTTACTGTGTACCCTAGGCAAATTACCAATCTTTTTACAAATGGCAGATGCTTTAGTAGAATGTCTTTGTTCTCTGCTTGAATAAGGCAGTCGTCCAAGTAGGGAAATATTTGAATTCCTCTTTGTCTGCAAAATGCAATTACTGATGCCAGGCATTTTGTGAAGACCCTGGGCGCAGTAGATAAGCCAAAGGGCAGTGCAGAGAATTGGTAGTGCACTCAGCCAGCAATCTGAGGTATCTTCTGCAAGATTGATTGGGACATGCAGGTATGCCTCTTTGAGGTCCAAAGTTACAAGCCAAGCCTTCTTGCCCAGCATGGACAGAAGCTGCTGCAGAGTCAACATTTTGAATTTTGGAATGTCCAGAAAAGTGTTTAGAATAGACAGGTCCAGAATTGGTCTCCAGGCTTTGTCCTTTCTTGGTACTAAGAAAAGTCTTGAGTAAAATCCTTGTCCCTGCTCTTGTTGTGGCACTGGCTGAATAGCCCTCATGTCCATGAGAGATGAAACTTGTTTTTGTGCCTCTGCCCATTGATTGTGTGACAGGACTGGCATACCTTTTGCCTTTGGAAGGGTGTGAAAGTGGAATGTGTAGTCCTGAGAGACTATATTTAAGACCCATTTGTCTTGGGTGATCCTGCACCAATTTTGTAAAAAAAAGTGCTAACTTTCCCCCTAAGGGAGTTGTAAAAAAGAAAAGTGCTTGGCATTTGTAGAGGGAAGTCATTGGGACTGTTTCCTATATGGCTGTGACTTGTCTTCTCCGCTTTTGGAGGTAGAAGCACCCCATTGTCTGGGCCTGTATGAGCACTGGGGCTGTTGCCTGCCTCTAGGGCATGTGAATCTGCCTCTTTGTGGTCTGTCTGCCACTGGAAAGGACCAATTCTTAGAAGGCCAGTTCCTGCTAAATCTGGGTGGCTGTACCTGTAAGAAATCCTTTACTGTGCATAGGTTTAGCTTTATCCTCCATTTTCTTCAACACCTCTTCTGCCTTAACACCAAACAAAGTATCATGCTGCAATGGAGCATCCAATCATTTTGCTTTAAGATGATCAGGCAGATTCTGTTCCTTTAACCAAGCATGCCTTCTAATAACAGAACCTGTAACTGCAGCCCTGCACGAGGCGTCCAGTGAATCATAACCACATTGCAAAGTATGTTTTCCCACTTGTTCAGCTGCATGCAATAAATCCTGCAATTCTTTGTTCTCAGAACATTCAGAATTTGTCAACATTTTTTGTTTTAACAAAGACATTAAGTATTGCTGATATTTAAGCATATGAAACTGACAATTTAAAACTCTTACAGCCAAGGTAGCAGAAGTGTAGACTTTTCCCCCCATCTGTCCAGAGCCCTAGAATCTCTATCTGAGGGGACAGGGTTTTTAGCAGAAGCAGCCTTGACCCCTTTGGGACCCTGTGAGATAATTTCTGGGTCAGCAGCAGGGTTTTTATATAGAAATTTATGAGAATCTGGAACCCTGTAGTATCTGCCGGCTTAACAGGTGCAGGAGGTAAAGAGTCTGGAGACAGGCCGGACTCTGAAAATACATCATCTACTATGTCTAGAACAGGAGGAATTGCAAGAGGTCTGTGCTGAGGCAGTAACAGAAAGTCTCTAAGCCTTTTCTTAGAATCTGAATAATCCTGGCTCTCCCAGTGGAAATGCTCCCTCATGGTATGCAGGATTTCCCCAAATGAGTAATCCTAAGGAGGAGAAGCTGAAGAAATAGAATCTTCAGCATCATTATCCTCATAGGGAGGAATAGAATATCCCTGTTCTGAAGAGGAATCTGAGGAAATGGAAACCTGATCAGAGGACTCATATTCAGCATCTTGCCTAGGTCTCCTTTCAGGAGGGGGATGGGAACCCCTGATCAAGGTAATTAGGTCTTCGGCCATTTTGCGCATCTGTTTCTTAGGCATAGAAGTCTGTCCTGGAGAATGCTGTACTTGTTTTCTTGTCTTTAAAACTGATTCAGACTTTGTCTTGGATGCTGAAGTAGGCTTTATATAAAGTTGTATAGGTCTGAAAACACCCACAGAAGCTGATGCCTGCTCAGCGGCTCCGGACCAATCTGAGGGATTGACTTCCGAAGGGCCAATACCTTGAGTATCCAGAGGCCTAGTTGTCTCCACGTGGGAGTCGGAGGCGGCCTGTGGTTCTGAGGTAGCAGGAGTCAGGGGCTGCAAAAGCACCTCACTGAGCACCAGTGAACCGGCGACTGGCCTAGAAGAGGCTTCGTCGTCGGTTTTTGGCCTCGGATGCCTGTCCTTTTCTTTATCCTTGTGCTTTTTATGAATTCCAGTCATCGGTTGTTCCAACGGCATTATATAGTTAAACCTTTGGCCAAAGTAATGAAAAGCAAAATCGTACCGACGCTTTATAGTGCATTGGTTAAATCTGGCACAAAACCGACAACTAGCAACATCGTGATCAGGGCCTAGGCAAGGAATACAGTAAGAATGAAAATCCTTATGAGGTATTTGCTTCCCACAAGAAGTACAATTGTTAAACTTTTCTGACATCAGTCTGGAGCAAGCAAAAAGTTTCCCCAATGGGGTACATAGCTTTATTGAAGACTTTGGATCTGAAATTCAATTACGAAAATCTGAGGAGTCGGCCGACCGGCACTTGCGAGCTGCTTTTGCTTCAGGCACCGCGCGGCAAGAAAGGCTGAAGAAAATGGCGTCGGTCTGCATTTTTTATACCCCTGGCACACTGATGTCAGGGAAGAGGCGACAGCTACCGACACTGGACCAAGACTTTGGAATTCAGGCTGACAGCGGGTAGCCTGCCAGCTGGATAACCCAAGTGTAATGACTGCAACAGTGAAACACGATGAACATCAAGAAAATACTAAGTATATATTCACAGCGACATCAGAGTTCAAATTACAGGAAATAATTAAAATAACACTGAAGGACAGGCTCAGACAAATAAAGAAAAACAATATCTAAACTAAGCTTCAGTATATTCCTGACTGACTCTAAGAGAATCACTATTCCTTATTTACTTAGTAGAGCAAGGAGATGATGTGGTGAATGGTCAGGCCCAAGACAATATACATAATGCTCTGTCCCACTAAGAGACTTCTCAAAATAATATCTAAAATATTACTTTTGGGAAAACTTGCAGAATGACATCACTTTTGGTCATCTGACTTCTAGTTCCCATGCAATCCCCCATTGCTGGAAGCTGGCAGGATTTAGCACCTACCTGTAAAAATACACACACAAGAACTTTTGCTCAGATTTGTGCCAGGTACTGGAAGTCATAAAACAATTGCATATTTCCATGCTTCCAGACTAGTAATTAGTTCACTCCAAAGACAATAAAGAACGCTTCCTGGTACAGACTTTGTGTTTCTGGCTGCATTGAAACCTGTGAGATAGTATCGTTGTGGCCTAGCTCGTAAAGTGATTTCATTTCAGATAGATTTTAAAGTTTGCAGACTGAGGTTAATCTTCTAGATTCCTCTGTTAAAACAAATACATTTAAACAGCTACAATAGTGCATGTACAATTCTGTTGTCTCCAGTAGGTCACAATTTGGATACATTTGAAACATAAGCACTTTACAAATACCTTTTCAACACAAACATCTGTACTAATCAGTTTGATATAGACAACATATAGTTCTAATACATTTGTAACACAAGCATCTTGTACAAATCAGTTTGATATTCACAAATGACATATAATTATTTACAAAATTCCAGCTAGCTGTGCTGGCAGTACCTCCCATCATCTCATCTCTCTCCCCCTTTGAAGACTCAAGTTTTTCAAGTGCCCCTTGAGAAATGTTGCTTGAGGGGAATGAGCTTATCTGGGAATACATTAGCCTATGCCCTGTATTGAGAGCCCATTTGCAATGGCATTCACCGTATCAATTTGGCATTTTGCTGGCTGGCCAGATCTAGCCATGTTAAGCGATTGTGATTTGTAACTACACTGAATTTCCTTCCATACAGATAAGTCTGAACTTTCTGCAGTGCCCATTCTGTGGCTAGACATGCCTTTTCTACAGCCAGATAGCATTCCTCCCTAGGTTGCAGCTTTTGGCTGAGATATAGCAGTGGGTGCTTTTCTCCTCTAAAGATACCTGGCTGACTGCAGGTCCCACCCTAGGGTTTGAAGCATCCACCTGCACAACAAATTATTTGCTGTAATCTGGACTGGCTAACACAGGGGATCCTCCCAAAGCTCATTTAAGCTTCTGGAATGCCTGCTCACATGCTGAGGTCCACACTACCTTATCTGGCCTGTTTTTCCTTGTCAGGTCTATGAGGGGAGCAGTTGTGGTACTATACGTGGTGACAAACTTTCTATAGTACCCTGTTGTCCCTAGGAATGTCCTCACCTGCTTTTTGGTAACAGGAGTAGGCCGTGCCTGAATGGCTTCCACTTTGGCAAGTTCTGGCCTGATCCTACCACTCCCCACACTATCTCCCAGGCATAAGACCTCTGCCATACCCTCCTGACACTTACTGGGTTTAATGGACAACCCTGCCCTCTGTAGTCTACCCAGCACCTCCCTGACATGCCGAAGGTGATCTTGCCAGTAATGGCTGTATACAGCAATGTCATCCAGGTAAGCAAGAGTAAAATCTCCTGTTTCTATTAGGAAACAATCTACCAGCCTCAGGAAAGTTGCTGGGGCATTTTCCATCCCAAAAGGCATCTTCAAGAACTCATACAAGCCAAAAGGAGTCACAAAGGTTGTCCTCTTTCTAGCTTTAGGATTGAAGGGCACCTGCCAGTAGCCCATGGTAAGATACTTGACCTCACCCAGCTGCTCTAGGGCTTCATCTGTCCTAGGCATTGGGATACGCATCTGACTCTATGTGACTAATTAGTTTCCTGTAGTCCACACAGAACCTGATGCTACCATCCTTCTTTGGTACCAGCACCATTAGGGAGGCTCAGGGACTGCTGGACTCTTGAATTACCCCCAGTGCAACATTTCCTATATCTCCTCCATCCGAGTCTGTTTGACTCTTTCAGGCACCCTATATGGGGCCTGCTTAATATGCCTTTGGGGTCCTATATCCACATGGTGCTGCATCAGGTGGGTACACCCTGGTTTCCAAGTGAACCTGCTCCCAAAGTCCTGTAACACTGCTCAGATTTCTTGGACCTGGGTAGGGGATAGCTCCTGGGACATTGCTACCCCTTCCACTGAGGTGTCAGTCCAGGCCTCACTGAGCAGATCAGTCACCAGATCCCCCTAAGAATACCCCTGCCATCCACTACAAATACTCAGCACACAGGCCTCTCTGTCATGGTAAGGTTTCATCATGTTAACATGGTACAGTTTGTGACCCTGCCTCCTGCCTAGTAGTTCTACCATGTAGTTAATATCACTGACCTTCCTTTACCATTTTGAAGGGTCCCTCCCAAGCTGTTTGCAGCTTATTCTGTCTGACAGGAATGAGAACCATAACCTCCTGCCCCACAGCATACTCGCTGGCTCATACCACTCCCTTTTCTGTTGTTGGGCTTCTACTAGGTTCTCCTGGGCCAAGCTCATGACTTCCCTGAGCCTTATCCTGAGATTTAGAACTTATGCCATGACAGACTCATGTAGGATTTACACTCACCCTCCTAATCATCATAAATCAAATCTAGAGGCCCCCTCACCCAAGGCCCATACAGCAACCCAAGGTGTGAAAAACCTGTGGATTCCTGGGGTATCTCTCTGTAAGAAAACAGCACATGGGGAAAATATTTGTTCTGCTCTCCCTTAAACTGGTCTGCAAATGCCTGTAGCATGGTCTTTAGTTTAGAGTTTAACCTCTCCACAAGACCATTAGTCTGTGGATGGTAGGTGTGATCATTAGGTGCTTCACCCAAAAGCGCTTCCACACACAACCCAGCACGTCTGACATGAAACTGGCACCTCTGTCAGTCAGAATTTCTCTTGGGAAATGTACCCTGCTGAAAATCTCTAACAAAACATTTGCCACCTTTTCTGCCTCAATGGAGGACAGGGCTACCATCTCAGGGTATCTGGTAGCATAATCTACTACCACTAGAATATTATTCTTCCCTGTTTAACTTGGGGTGCTCAGACAGTGCCCAATATCCATAGCTACCCTCTCAAATGGCTCCTCAATCACAGGCAAAGGCACCAAAGGAGCTTTGATCTTGTCCCCTGCCTTGCCTTCTTTTTGGCATGCTCACAGGTCCTGCAGTACCCTGTTACATTGCCTGCAATCCCAGGCCAATAAAGGTTTTACATAATAAGTGTCTTGGTATGCTTTATGCCCATATCACCTGCAAATGGAATGTCATGGGCTATGGCTAGAAGTGCCAGATGGTAGCCTCTGGGCACTACCAACTGCTGTATTCTCTCATCCTCTAGCCCTCCTTCGGCGGTCTATTCTCTATACAATAACCCTTTGTTCCAGTATAGGGAATCCCCTTTTCCATGAGAATTAGTAGCCTCCCTACCTACTTCCCTTAAGCCTTGTAATGTAGGGTCTAAGACCTGAGCCAGTCTCAACACTCTCTTTGTAACCCTTCCCAGCTCCCCTTCCACAGGAAGTACGGTATCCTCTAACAGTGGTGCCTCACTGTCAGCCTGGGCACTACTACTCACATCTGCCCTTGCAGTCACTCTGTCCAAGGGAACATCAGCACCCATCAGCAGCTGTGGCTCATTTCATTAATACAAACTACCATTTGTATTAATATTAATTTCACTCAGTATACTGGGTACTCTTGGAAGAGCTTTAAGGTAGCTGGCAGGAGTGTCTGGTGGTAGTCACAACTACCAAAACATGTAGATAACTAAGAACCAAAAAGACAAACAATGCCAAACACATACAAAATGCTAGACCAGCAACTCCACAAAAATGAACTTTATTAAAAAAAACAAGATTAAGCAATTTTGTCTGTTTATATCCCAAGATCTCCTCAGAATCCATTAAAAAACACTTCACATTCACCTGTTTAAATACTTAATCACACACATATCACATGACAAAAAATCCAATTAACAGAAAATATACTTTATATTCCTTTTTTTGTAAAAAATAAAAAAAGTGAAACTTTTAAACATAAAGACTATGCAGCTTGTTAAAATTATTTAATAACATAAGATTTAAGGCATGAAATGCTGGCAATAGAAATGCACTCATTTAGCCTGGGGGACATAGGCATTTAATTTAATTTGCTACATCATTTCCCTATACTCAATCATGTCCTCCCGTGGTCCACCAATAGCATCCTTAAGAATAATATCCAAACCAAAGAAAGCAAAACAATGGTCAGGAAAAAGTTGAATGTGTTTATATAATGAAGTTTTCATATTTTATTTTTTACATCCAATCCATGTTCGTATATACTCTCTCTAAACTTTTGCTTGGTCTTTCCATTATAAAACCCAGTGCACTGCAAACATTTTGCCATATAAATAATTCCCTCTGAGCTACATGTACAATGGAAGGAAGTAAAAATGTTGTTGTTCCCAGTTGTAACCATATCTCCTTCCAAAATGAACTTGCATTGTCTGCAGAAACCACACTTGAAGGCGGCCGTTTTTTTACACAACAAACTAAAAGGTATTTCTCCCTTATCAAGGTACTTCTTGATAGGTCTCCCAAGCATACTCACAATATGTGGTCTTGCACCAAGTATATCTAAAGTTTTACCAAAACAAGAAAATATTCTCCAATTCTTTTGGAGAATGCCAAAACCCACCATAATCTTTGTGTAGGTGGCAATGAAGGCACAATCAAATTTGTTGTTAACATTTTGTTTACAAATACTCCTATCATGGCCTTCCACAAGATTACATGTGCTTCTTAGGAGTGGAATAAGACTACCTTCCCTTCTTTTTAAGCCCTCCTCTTTTATACTAACTACTAATGCCTCTGTATAACCCCTAGAATGGAACATTTCCACCAACTTGTGTCCCTCAAATTCAAAATCTTGATCTTCTAAAATCATTCTTGCTAAATGAACATATTTTCATTTAATAACTCCCCATTTTGTATGCTGGGGGGTGACAACTTGTGTAATGCAATAAAGCATTAGAATAATGCCAGGTAACAATATTAAGACCCTTGAAAATCTTCTGAGCTGGCTCTCAACCTCCTTCCCTCAGGAAATATACTGCTGGGAGACTTTAATATTGATTGGAATTGTTGTATTTCCCAAATACCCACTTCACACATAAACCTCTATGGCTTTAATCAAACTATTACCGTCCCTACAAGAATAAACAAAACCAGCTCTAAACAGAGCACCCTGGACTGGATTCTAGTTAATAGCAACCCCATGACTTATATCACAGGAACACTACCTGATAATATTAGTGACCATCAAATCACTTTCATCAACAGACTAAAGAGCCCTATTGCCAATAATATACAACTCAGAACTACCAGGAACAAAACTAATTTCAAGTAAGCCAACTTCCAACTAGAACTCAAAGCTTGCAATTGGTCTCCCCTAAAATACTTACCTCTTGTGGAGGCTGTTTTATACTTTAACAACAAATTCCTCCAAATTCTCAACCACCATGCCCCCACAAGATTAATAAAAACCAAAGCAAAGACTTCTCCTTGGCTATCTAAAGAAACCAAACAAAAAATGCTACTTAGAAATAGGACTTGGGACAAATGGCGATCTACCAAAAACCCAGCTGACCACCTGATCTTTAAACAACTTAGAAACAAAACAAAGAAACTAATATTCCAAGATAAAAAAAAATTACTACTGGAGATTCCAACATACACAACATCAAAATCCTCAGAAATTCTGGGCCGGTATCAACAAACTTCTACACCCAGGCAATTCCAAAACACCCACTCCTTCTAACCTCACTCAGACTACACCCAAGCAAATTGCTGATACTTTCAACTCATTTTTTTCAGACACTGTCACTACCCTAGCATCAACCTTATCTCCTCAGCCCACTCAAGTACCTCACTCCCTAAACAATAAACCCCCCTCTTTCAAAATGCAACCTGTCTTGACAGATCTCATCTATACCTTATTTACAAAACTTAAACCTTGTACCCCCTCAGCTGACCTCATCCCAGCTGAGTACCTCCAAATAGCAGCCAAAGTACTTGCCTTTCCTGTCTCCATTTTAATTAAACGAACCATAACTGAAGGCACTATTCCAACCCTCTGGAAGGTTTCTCATATCATTCCACTACATAAGGGTTGTAATTCTAACGAGCTCTCGAACTTCCGTCCCATAGCTTTACTTTCTCCACTAGTTAAAATCATGGAAAGATGTGATCATAGGCAATTACTTGACCATCTCCTCCAAAACAATCTCCTAACAGATTGCCAACACGGTTTTAGACCTCATCACAGCACCACCACTGCTCTCTTGTCATTCACTGACAATATTAATAAAAATCGGAATAACAACTTACTGTCCTCAGCTCTATTCTTAGACCTCTCGAAGGCCTTTGATATGGTCAACCATCCTCTCTTACTAAACATCCTTAAATCTTTCAATTTAGACTCTCAGGCTATCCAGTGGTTTAATTCCTACTTAGATAATAGACAACAAGCAGTACTATGGGAAAATCACTTATCACCTCTTCTTCTTATCAAAATAGGAGTACCACAAGGCTCCATACTGGGACCTCTCCTCTTTTCTATTTTTATTAACAACCCAAATAAGTCTCTTCCGCAATCCATCTGTATTCAATATGCCGACAACTCTACACTGCTATGTTCAGCTTCCTCCCCAGTTGAGCTTCAGGCTACTACACAAAAAGTCTTCTCAGCAGCCGAAAACTGGTTCCACCAATATTGCCTCTTACTGAATCCCAAAAAGACTAAATTATTACTTTTCACACCTTCACAAAAATCATCTTCTTTTACCTTCAATATAACTTCTAACAACGGCACTATAATATCCCCTGACCCTACTACCAAACTTCTTGGTGTCACAATAGACCACAATCTCAACTTTGATTCCCATACTAACTTAACCATCAAGTCAGTCAATAGAAAACTTGGATCTCTCTATAGGCTTAAACCCTACCTTACAACCTTAGCCAGAAGTATTATAGCACAAACACACCTGCTCTCTACCCTTCTTTATGCCTCACCGATTTTTACAAACTTATCTAAATCTAATTTCAATAAACTAGCAATAGCATATAACAATAGGAGCCCCTTTTTGTACACATCATTGCTCTAATCTTAAACAACTAGGCTGGCTAGAACTTCAAAATCAAATTCTACTACAGCAACTAACCATCACCCACAAAATCTTCTATCAGCCTTCTAATACTACTATACTTAGCTCTCTTACTACTCCTTATAAAAACACCTCTTCCTTACGCTCTGCCACCAAGCTTCTAGCAGACTCCCATAAATCCAACAACAAAGTTGGGAACAGTTTGTTCGCCAACTGTATTGCACCTGTCTGGAACAAGCTTCCAAGTGAATTTACTGCAATTACCTCTTTACATACTTTCAAGAAACATCTTAAAACTTTGCTTAATTCCCTATGGCTCTGCCCTTGTACTAACCCTGACTAAACTTTTTTTCTCCACTACCTTTTCCTTGACTTTCTAATCTTCATTAGCTTTCTACAGTTCTTTTGTTTTTCTATTCTCTATCTATTTCACTGAGAGTGAAAAAAAAAAAGGCACCGATTTGAACTTCTTTATTTTCCTTACAAAGTAATTATATACAACTGCCCATTTGTAATTTTTTTCCTTTTGTATAACAAGTGTAGTATCTACTGTCTTTTTGTGGAGGTTTTCTCCCCGGGCCTCTACTGAAAATGGGCATGTATCCAGTTAGACTAGCCCGGTCAACAAATGTAAAATAAAATAAATAAATAATAATAAATAATGAGGCTTACAATAAATATTAGTTGCTATCTTCTTGTTGACATAATCAAAATGTCCAAATAACTAATACTATGGCAATTATATTCATAGGTAAATTTTAAAAAGGAGGTAGTGGAGTTCAGGTAGCTAAATAAGTTTTGAACTTCATCAACCTCATCCCTCTGTTGCTTCCCAGACAATAAATATGTCATCCAAAAAACAAACATATAACTTCCAAGGGACTACAATTGGGGAGTTGAGAATTCAATATTCCTCCCATTGCAACATCAAAATACTGGTGTACAAGGGGGCACAAGCTGCCCCCATTGCTACACGTTTTTCTGTTGGAAGTATTGACCCTCAATGTTAACAAAATGTAAACAAAATTGCAATCCAAAACAAGCTCCATTAAGGAGATCAATACATTAACCTCATCATTTGTCAATTTTACTGAGTCACCCAAAAATTCCCTGAACCACTCTAAACCCTGTTCTTGGGGGATCACATTGAATAAATTGAAAACATTAATAGTTGAAGAGCACAAATTGTCAGAATAAGGCACATATTCTCATTTATACAAAAAGTCCCAAGAATCCAACCAAAAGTGAAAACAACTTTCCAAAAAAGATTTTAACTTAATATCTATATACTTTGTCAGCAGATGCAACTTGGAGGTGCCTGCATTGACAATAGGTCTCATGGGAGGGTCTACTAGATTTGTATGTATCTTCAGGATACCAAATATAGAAGGCACAATGGAAAATTTCACATTCAAAAAAATCAAATAAATCTTCTCCAATTTGCCCTTGCTCCACCATGTCCTGAAGACAAAATCAAGTTTGTTATAAGTAATGTGAATGTAATTAAGAGTAGTCTCTTCATACAAACTTTCATCACTCAAAAATGTGCATTAGCATAGTCAACCCTCTGCATGACCACCACAACACCCCATTTGTCCGGCTTTATCACTCAAATGCTTTTGTCCTCACACAGTTGCTTAAGCAAAATAAATTCAGAATGGTTCAGGTTAAAGGCCCTTGGTTTACTTCCTTTAGTCCCTTATTTCAAAATCACACAACTTTTCAAAAATAAACAAAGGTAAAGCGAGAGGTGGATTAAAAGTACCATTCCTATGAATTAGACTTGTTTCACAGCCAGAAGCCATACCTTCAAAATATAACTTTAAATTGAGCTTGATAATGAATAACTTTAAATCAAGCAAAACAGTTTCAATTTTAACATATCTTGTAGCGACAAAAGTATAACCCCTACTCAGCAGCTCAGAATGTTTTGTTCCATACTCCTTGGTGGTATAGGCATACCTCTCAACCTCTTAGAGCAAAAAATCTGGACAAAGCCTAAAATGATGGGTGGACAAATGGGGATATATTTTAAATATTGCTCTTACAAACTTAAAAAGTTGATAGAATAATAGGTTTTACATTAGCATGAATTTTATGAAGTATGTGGAGTCCTAAACTTCAATGTTTGTCATTATTTAATGACTTCAATACTTGGCTATTTGCCAGAGAAGTACAGATTTTAGGAGGAACACACCAAAAATATGAGGCAAAAATCTGGATATTTTGCAAAAATTTGTACAGTTGAAAGATAGGTTTCCAAACAAGTTAATTCATGTATATGTAACTTAGAGGGAATTATTTATGCAGCAAAATGTTTGCAGTGCACCGGGTTTTATATTGGAAATACCAAGCAAAAGGTTAGAGAGCATATTTACGAGAATAGATTAGATATAAAAATTTGAAAAATTCATTATATAAACACATTCAACTTTTTGCTGAGCATTGTTTAGCTTTCTTTGGTTTGGATATTATCCTTAAGGATACTAGGGGTGGACCATGGGAGGACATGAGTATAGGAAAATGATGTGACAAATTAAATTAAATGTCTGTCTTCCCCCAGGTCTAAATGAGTACATTTATATTGTCAATGCTTTATACCTTAAATCCTATGTTATTAAATAATTTTAACAAGCTGCATAGTCTTTATGTTTAAAAGTTTCAAATATTTTATTTTGTACAAAAAAAGGAATATAAAGGATATTTTTGTTAACTGGATTTTTTGTCATGTGATATGTGTGTGATTAAGTATTTAAACAAGTGAGTGAATGTGAAGTGTTTTTAATGGATTCTGAGGAAGTCTTGGGATATAAACAGATGAACGTGTTTAATCCTGGTTTTTAATAAAGCCCATTTTTTTGTGGAGTTGCTGGTCTAGTGTTTTGTATGTGTTTGGCCTTGTTGGCCTTTTGGCAGTCATAACTACCTCATAGTCTGGGCAGAAGGGGCCATAGCTAGTGAATCTGTACCATCCTTTCCCAGGGGGTGTTTGTGTGTGTGTGTGTGTGTGTGTGTGTGTGTGTGTGTGTGTGTGTGTGTGTGTGTGTGTGTGTGTCTGCGTGTATCAAACCACAAGGAGTGTGTGTGTCAGTTACTTGGGCAGTGATACAAAGCACTGGTTGGACAGAGAAGGTGCTGGTGGTCTTGGACACTCAGTTGAGATCTCAACTTTATAGCTGCACCAGTGGGGAGTCTTATTGGGCATTTGGAGAAAGAGGGAGAGACCAGCCCAGGACTGAGTGTGTTTCCCATACTTGGGCAGGGATACAAAGCTCTGTTTGGACACAGAAGGTGCTGGTGGTCTTGAGACACTCAGTCGAGATCTCAACTCTATAGCTGTGCCAGTAGGGAGTCTTATTGGGGATCTGGAGAAAGAAGGAGAAACCAGCCCAGGACTGAGTGCATTTCCCATGTGCTCTTAAAGGAAGTTGTGCTTGATTGTGCTTGATGCAGAGACCTGCACCTAAAGATACTATGTGTGTGCCTGTTATCCTCCCAGAGAGTGGTGGTGGTGTTTGTATGTATGTGATGCATGTTTGTGCAAGGGGAATATAGAGTATGTAGTTGTCTTTTTAGTGCAACCTCGGAGTTAGTATATATATGTAGCAGGGGTGTGGCGGGCTTGCCCCCCTGCTTATATGCAGGGTAGGTGTGTGTATTTGTGTTGCTGTGTTTTGTTGGTTTGTTGTAGTGTGGGGAGGAAGGTGTATGTATGTTTGTGTGGTGGAGGGTGTATTTAAAAGTTGTGATTTTGAATTTTGCACTTTTGGAGTTTCAATATTGTGAATGTTCAGCTTTATAGTCAATTTACAGTCAATCTGAGATTTCAGTATTTTGAGATTATAAAGTGAATCCATACACACACACACACACACACACACACATATATATATATATATATATATATATATATATATATATATATATATATATATATATATTGTATACAAGCAAACATATCAAAACACAGACAAAATTAAACATACCTACTTTAATGTAAACTAAGAGATATAGACCTAAACATTGCATTGAATATGACTTACAAGCAGACAATCCTCATGATATTCATTATCTCTAACTCTCCTTCATTAGACAAATATGCATACCTTCATACCTCTCAGAACTTTGATTTAGCCATAGCACTATAACTTTTGTTTTACTTCCAGCAATGAATCATAACATATGCTCAGAAAAACTAGCAAAGTGCTTGCCATTGTGATCTTTTGATCTGTTTCTTATTCCTCATGGGTTGAGATGTATGCATACCTTTTCTGCAGTTCTGAAAATAAATGATTGCTTACTCAAAGCTATTGCATCATGCTGTATAATACTAAACACTTTGTCCTTTGAACAAGCAAACTTCCCTCTCTCAAATCAAATATACAAGATGTAATCAATGATCAGTAACACCTGCAGCATTTTTAAATCAGAATACTGTACATTTTGCATAAAGCATCTAACTTTTCATAACACTTTTTCAAGGCATATAACTTATTTTGAAACCATTTAGTGTAAGTAAGGAATGAAAAGCCAGTAAAATGATAATTTGTCATTTCTAGAAGTTTACAGTATTTTCAAAGGTCTTTTAAACTATTTTCTCTGCTCACAAGTAGCAAAGCCATATCTCCAATCTAAAGCATGCTATTTATTTACATAAATAGATAGTGAAACATAAGTCATTAATAACTTTATCTGCAGAAAAAAGAATACTAAATTATTACTATTTGTACACAAGGATGCTTTCAAAATTAATTTATTGCAAAATCATACGGGAATTCATAAAATGCATATTTCTATAAGAAGAAGAACACTGCACATTATCACATTTGAATCTAAAAGGCTGCATTAATTTCTATAACATTAACTTAAACATTTATGTAAGTATGATTTTCCTTTACATTAAGCAAATGTGCTACTTGTCTAGGAAATGAATGTCACATTGGCAAGAAACAATACATACACAAATCATAAATATACATATAATATGCCCTTTAAAATAGTTTAGTACTGAATGAAACTGGAATTGTGTCCTGATCCCTTTAAAAATGCATGTTTTCTTTCGTTAGATCTCAGTGAAAATTAAATGGTCTATCATTGTCACGGCAATGTAATAAGCATATGTAAATGTGCCATCTTTATTAAGTAAACCAGAGTGATTATGTCAAAGTACAGGTGGTTTTATTTTGACAATTGTGAAGAGTCTTTCACATTTAAAATGTCATTCAATTTTAACATTTACATGTTTCTTATAAAAATATAAAGTTACCTATAAATGGATGAATGTCACAATTATGATTCAACTCCTTAGATAAAGTTCAATGCAAATTTCATCTTAAAATAACAAGTCACTCTAAAAACTCTATTTACCAGGAAGTCTAATCATGATAGTATATCTTTATGTATTAATAACTAGTAGCATGCTCCCACAAGCTACAATTATAGCCATGATATATATCTATGTGCCTGTGTGTGTGTGTGTGTGTGTGTGTGTGTGTGTGTGTGTGTGTGTGTGTGTGTGTGTGTGTGTGTGTGTTTACATCTTCTAATGTAGTAAAAAACAAGTATGCCTGTCAATATATTAAATATAATTAAAAATTGCTGCAAAAGTCACACCAGACTCTACACATGAATAAAGAAGACTTGAGATTGATGCAAGGACCTGTGCAAACACTGTAAATAATGCACATGTTTCTAACATGCATACTGGTTAAAGATAAAACTTGTGCTCTCATTTCACCTGATGTGGTTCAAACTCACAAAAAAGGGTTTTAACAAATAGGCACATTTATAAACACAGAACTGAACATGTTTGTGAAAATGTACATGTCTACCCACACCAACAACAGCTATCTGACTCTTCTTTTAAAGCAGTGGTTCAGCATGAATGTTAGGTATGCATACGTTACAGGTAACTAAATATACTGAATCTGGCTCACAGCTAAAAAAACACAATTTATATATTTTTGGAGAGCAGATAGATCATAAATGTAAGTCCAGAACACCATTACATAACACCAAACTAAGACTGAAATATGAATCATCAACACACTGAACTGCTATTTACAATAACTTTTTTTCTATGGTATTTTTGGGAGTCCGGTTAGAGTTAGTTTTTATATGCTGTTTTACTTGTACAATACCCTTTAATATATTGTATTTTGCAGATTACCTGACATTAGTATCAGTCTACACCTGTGTGAGCTGTGCTTTGCTCTTTGAATAATCACAAATAAAGTATTGGCAGCTTAGTATTTCAAGCTTGGTTGTCTGAATAGTTATCTTGTTACTCTTTTTAAACACTTGGGCAAGGCAATATGTGATTATTTGCCTATCTGTGCAATGTCTTTGCTTTATAGATGGAAAGGGCTGACTTGATATTTTAATTGCTTCATAATTTGTTTCATGTTTATGTATTTTTTTACTTATGGTGGTATATGTGACACCCATGCACTGGCCCAGTAATCAAGGAGCCTCAATCCTCACCACTAACACCAGTGATGGGTGTGCACATTGAGAGAATAACAAGTACACACAGTAAAGTACAATTTCCCTTAAAAGCACACCGGGATCACAGTCAGTCTGGGGCTGGTTTCTCCCTTTCTCTCCAGATCCCCAATAAGACTCCTCACTGGCACAGATAGAGTGGAGTCCTTAGCCAGGGTTCCAAGCCAAGTCCTCCTAGCACTCCCTCTGTCCAACCAGTGCTTCATGTCCCTGCCCATGTAGCTGACACACACACACACACACACACACACACACACACACACACACACACGCACACACACACACACACACACACACATTTTGAGATATGATTTATATACAAACACACAGACACTCCTGAGGAAGGCTGGTGCAGGTTCACTAGGTGTGCCCCTTCTGCCCAGGCTATAAGGTAGTAATCCACTGCCACCCGAATCCCTACTTATCAGTTATTATAAGGCCCTTCCCACAGGGTGACCAATGTTGCTGTGCAATAATACTCTTATCCAGTTAGCAAGTGTGACAAGAACTTTAAAGGCTATTGGAGTGGCTTGGACAGTATCACTAAATGCATGCAAGTACTCTGGAGCTTAAATTATCTCTACATAAAACAGCCACAGTTGAACAGTTTAAAAATATTTAATAATAAGTAATAAAATCACAAGACAAATCTCCTCCATTCAACACAGTGCTAGTCAAGAGTAGGATAGTCTGACATAAATATAGAAAACAGCTAGTCTAATCTTATTATTTTCTATTTCTAAGAGAAATACTAAGTACTAAATAACTTGCATATAAAGCAAAGGCAGAGTGCTGGTGATGTCAGTTCTGAAGAAAAAAATGCAAAATGCTATCTCTTTCTCTCTGAGATCTCTTAAATTGATAATACATCACTGCTGACTCATTTTTGATTACATCATTCTTGACATTTCTCTGGTTCCCAGGCTACCAGAAACTCTAAATTTACATTTCTTAGTAAGCTTGCATCTGGTCAGGAAGCCACAGCAATAAAAGACATTATACATGTAAAATCTAGCAATTAACTCTTGGCCTAAGACAAGAGAAATAATTCCTTCATCCAATCATCCTGTCTCTGTGCTTTGAGATCAAACAGTCATAAAATGCTTTACTTTATCAGCTTTCTTCCAGCAGGATGCACTGTGGTTGCATTTTTGAAGTTCACAACATATAACACAGTTTTTCTTAAATTTAGTTGTCTTACATTTGTAAAGCAGCCTGTGGATTATATTTTTATTGACAATGACATAGAATTATCTACAATATTCTATCTAGCTGGGCTGGCAGCCTTTCAATTTTTCATAGTATACTTATGTTTAATTCTTCAGGTTTTATGACACATCGGCCACTTATGTCAATGCATGTGCCAGAAAACCACAAGTGCATAAGAAACAGACCAACAATATGAAGCAAAATCTGGACATTCTGAAACAATCTGTACATTTGAGAGGTATAGCTGTAAAAATTGCTTTCATTCTGTTAGTGCAACATATGTGCACAGAGACCAACTTAATGAGAGGACAAATAACCAGCAAATGTGAAATATTTGATATACCGGTCATATGAGAATGCATTTGAATGTAACACTCTCAACCTCTTAGAGTGAGAAATGTGGCCAAAGCCATAGAAAATTGGGGGGGAGAGACAAAGGGACAGAAATTGCAGGCAACAGTAGGTGGCCTGGTTTTTACCATGTTTGCAGATGACTGTTAATTGGACTTTACTCATATAAATTCCACCAAGGATGGCAACATATTACAGAAGGGGCTGACAGAGACAAATGATTGGTGCCAAACTCACAAACTGTACCCTACAGCAAACCATGCCTCCTTGTCCCTTTTGGAAATTAAGTATCCCTGCTAATTACGATATCTATACCCCTCTCAGTTCAAACCCAGTGTTGCAAGAATTCTGAACACATGTTCACATCAATCTGCACTTTCATCACTATGTGCCCATAGTGGTGAGACACACATTCTGCATTATGTACATCATATATATGGACATCACATCCAAGACCAGGGAGGTCCTAGCTTTGTTGTACCTCACCCTTATCAAACCACTAATTTAGTACAAGGCTCCCTTAGGTCTGTACCTCACCAGACAACTGCAGATATTGGAGAAAAAAATAGAGGTTTGTGACTTGGAGAATGCAGGCTCTCCAAATATCACATACATGAAAGGACTACAAGACCTGTCACTGTACTCACTTTTTGGCAAGCTGCTGACAGGTGGCCTATGCCTGACATACAGAGAAGTCCCAGACCCTGCCCTACTGGAAATGTTGTACATCTTCAAATCAAACGGGACAGGAATAACTTAGGCCAGGGTTCTCAACCTAGCCTGTTACATAAACAGAACATGCAGAGAAGACGGATATATTCCACAGTGACTCACTCACCTGTTATAACCTCCCATTGCATGTGATGCAGTGCTCCTCAATGACCCTGTTGAAGCACAACCTTCACTACTGGTTGGGTGACTGTAAAGTCACCTCTGGGCACCTATGTTCCTCAGAGACAGGCCTGGTTGTTGCTGCTCACAAAACACTCTGCTAACAGCAACTATCTAAACAAGCTTAATAAGGGTGCTTGCATTTTTACAAAGCTAGGCTTCTATTGCCTCATGTATACTGACAGCCATGTACTTGTAAAATGTACAAGTACAATATGTGAGAAATGCAACTAACAATGAATCTAGAATAAATGCTCTCTCTGTCTCTCGGGTAACAACAAACCAGATATAGAACACTTTGTCAACACATACACTTCACCTCTTCAACAGACCAAGTGCACAGTACATAACCCCACATATGCAGAGGTAGTTATTAGAAGGTTAACAAAAGAGCAGACTCCACACAAATGCAAGCTTTCTGCACACATTACAGTCCCAACAGAACCCACTACAAATAAAAACAAATGCATCCGTATGTCACTCATTAAGCACTTAAGGCAAAACTCCTGAAAAACAATGTCTTGGTCATACACAAATACATAGTGTGACACACAGATGTCTGTCTCACTAGAGTGTCACAGTTAGCTACCTGTCAGGTGCCAGGTTCAGCTAAGTCTTGCACACACTGAAGTCTCACAACAACAACCACAGTTACACCTCTGTCATAATCTATGTTGGAGTAAATGACTTGAAAAGTACCTCACTGGACTATATGATGTCAGATATGACTGACCTCTCAGATTATGTCTCCCAGACAGGTATGTCCATAGCCCTAAGCAACATTCTACATTCACCCAGGATGATACCTCAATACAAACAAAATAATTATTGACTTCAACAATTGGCTTAGCTATTGATGTCACTCTAGGGAGATCCAGTAGTTGTCAGACTGGGATGATATGGTCGACAGACCACACTGCTTTGCCAAGGATGGTCTTCATCTGTCACCTCTTGCCTTTTGGGTATTGGCTGAGGTACTTGCCTCCCCCATAGTGACTTTTTTTAGGCAATGTCATAAGAACAAAGTAACGGGCATAAAATTATCCTCAAAAGACAAACTCAAGGTTATGCTGCTTAATGCTATGAGTCTAAATCAGAAACTACACTCAATGGAGGTACTTCTTACTTGAGAAGATGTCAATGTTTGTGCAATCACAGAGACATGGTTTAGGGTTGCAGAGTGTACTCTGACAAAATGAATATGAAAGAACCAAAGGAGGAGGTGTATCCATCTTCATAAAAGACAAGTACACCTGAAGACTGGTTAAGCAGTACGACTTTACCAAATCCAGCTAACTGTAGGAAAAACTCTCTACATCATTATCAGTTACAGGTTCAACAACATCAACTATTAAAACCATACAGTTGCTTCCTGGACCTACTTGTACTGCAGCCAAACATCCTAGGCATGGGTAACTTTAACTATCCTTCCATCGATTGGGATACATATATGAGCTCAAACACGCTTGCTATAAGGTTCCTGCACTTTGTAAACACGAATACTCTGGAACACTTAGACTGCACCCCAAAAGAGGCTAGAAAGCCCTTGACCTAGTACTCACTGACATGGGAGATTGCTGCAACACCCCATGTGTGAGACCCTCCCTAGTAAAATCTGACCATAAATCAGTCATGTTCAATGCAACAATCATAGCTGAGCCCCCATCAGGATCCAAAAGGTGGAAAAATCTCTGCAAATCAAGCAAAGGCATATATAGTCTCAAACCTATGCCACCTTTGACAGTAAAAACTACTAAATGGTGGTGTACACAAATGTCCTTTATAAACACCCATATAAGTGTATCGACTTAGTTGTACCACAATGGGTCAAATCTTGCTCATGAAAAACAAGCCACCCTGATGGGCATTCAGCATAAATAGATTATACAACAAATTAAAGAAAATTATGTCCAGAAATAATGGGAACAGTTTCAGCAGAACAACCTCCATAGCTTGAACAAGCAAATTAGACATATTGTAAAGTCCTCTAAAGCTAATTATGAAACTGAATTAGCATCCATAGCCAATGATAATCACACAGCATTCTTTAGCTATGTCTGTAATGTAAAGGTGAAGGCCCAGCTTTGCACCAAATTCAGAGTAGACAGTACCACTCATACCAAACCTGAGGACATAGCCAACCTGTTAGCAGAGAGGTTTGGCAACAATTTTGCACCCCTGTCTCCACCGATCATACCCCACAGCATACCTGTCAACAGTTCTCTACCTATTACCTCCAAATAATAGGTCATAACCACACTTGTCAATGCCAAAAACACAACCTCTATGGACTGGATAAGATCACAGGCTGATTACTAAGCAGTTTAAAGCAAGAGATAGCAGAACCACTGGGTACTCCCTTCAACCACAGTCTAAGTACTGGCTTTGTCCGGGCAAAGGGGAACACAGCAACCATAATACCCTTTCACAGAGGGGTTCCTTCATCTGACCTGGGGAAACATACACCCATAAGTCTGACCAGCCTTGCTTGTAAGGCCATGGAGATAATAATCTTGGACCTTATCAGCAAGGACACTGGTGACATTCAAACTCTTCACCCGACACAGTTTGATTTCCTCAAGTGCAGTTCACTCATGTTAAACCTAGTGGAATTCTTCGACAGTGTCATCAAAGCCCCTGGATGAAGGCAAATCAGTACTGTACTGCCTAGCTCGATTTGGCCAAAAGGCTTTGACACAGTCTCCCACTGAGGCATCATCGTGGAACTGAAAAGCTGTTTGTGTGGCAAAGACGAATAAGGCACACATCCTTTTTTCTGAAGGTGCAATGAAGTGAGAGGTGAAATCCAAACCTATGTAGACTTATCTCATGTAGCAACATTTTCTACTGTGTATGTCATAGATAGTGTTTCCTCATTTCAACTATTTATCCCTTTTTAACCTATTCTTTTCTTTTATACTACGTAATACTAAAAACCTGACAGAGAAAACACAACTTGCCATAAAATGAGAAGGTTGGATGTTAATGCAACAGAACCTTTGAATTGTGCACTTCTTGCTTGCATTTCCAATCTTGACAGGCCTACAAGTAACACTTTGTAAGTCTAACCTGACACACCCACCTCATGTAAGCATTCACTGCTGCCATCCCATAAACAAAAACATTGAGGGAGTGTCTGCACTATGTTTATATCCCTACAAGGATCCAATTTTTTGGGATTCAGCAATTCTAATGAGTTCAGACCTCATTTGCTTCTTCTTCATGCTGACAGCCCTGACTATACACCATTGGCAACCTTACAGCTATGGAAACTGAAGGGGATCCAAATGTTGGACACAGAAGTGAGGATATTACATTAGGATATATCTGCACAGAGTACTGCTTTTTAGATGGATATGTCTGCATTTCATCAACTTCATATTGCATATGCTAACATGTAACTATGAATAGTCTATTTAATGCTTTTTATATTTACTTTGAACAGCACACACTTGCACCTTTAGCTGTCTGCATCATACCACTCAACTCTACAGATTTTCACAGACTGTCCATATTTTATATTACTTTATTTCTAAAATGGTAACTAACATTTTGTGTACATTTGCAGGTCAACTAAAATAAGTATCTTCCCACTGCTGTGTGTGAACATGCTCAGGTCTTTGCCAGTAATGTGTTTGTGAAACACAGCTTTGTAATTCATTTAAGGTTTTTTTCATGTTTGCATTTTGTATTATATTAGCATCAGTGTTTTATTTTGTGTTGCTGTTATGGTGTTGTTATCATTGGTAAACTTTTTATGAATTTAAAATACTTACACAAAACCATGTGTGGCTGTTTGTCAATACCCATGATTTTTTCTGCTTCATAAACACTTACAGATTAATTGTTTTTAAAATGTTAATAGCATTATAATGCAGTTTGATATTTATGTTTATTTGTTTAGGTGTTGGTAGCCTATGCCAACTTGTGTCTATAAATGTGAGGCTGTGCATCACAGGACAGGAGTGTTTTGTTAGATCTGTGCACATAATTTTAATTTGTTCTTAAATTTTTACAAAAATTTTAATATGCCTCCTGTTCAATGTTGTTGGTACTGTATTTTCAAAATACCCTGGAGTTACAGTTAATGACAGGACACTTGTGTACACATTCTTTGGATATAAGATCTTGTGTGCACATGAGTGTTGCTCTAGTTATGCGTGTATGTCATACCTTTTAGCATGCTTTCTATAGCTAATTATGTTGACATGAATGCAGTAACTTTAGCAGAGGAGGATATTTTTATATATAAAATTAATTTTGAATTTTTACATGTTTAAATGTTTTCCTTAGGGGATATTGAAGTCTGTATAATGTGCTTGTTTAGGTTCCCTAAATGTCTTAAGAGTGAAATAGTAAACATTTTTCCTTTACTACCAAAAGCTGCGCATTTAATTTATGGCTAATAAGCTATCTACAGATGTGTGTGTCCACCTCTTACAAAAGTATAGTTCCATCAAATGGAGGGCAACTGCCTTACTGAATCTTGACAAGTCTGAAGAAGTCCTTGACAGATGAAAGTGCTTACTGTGTAGTGTGGATTGTGAAATTTGGTTCATTAAATATTGCTAAACTACCTGGCTATCACCTGTGGTTTATTACAGTTTTCTACTTGTTCCAGTGACAGATATACATCCCCCACTGGGTACTTCTGACCATAATTCCATTACTTTAACAGTTAATAGTATGACACGGTCTCGTATGAAACAGTCTCATCATGTACTATGTAGATATAATTATGGACTAATCAACATGGACTCTTTAAAAGAGCATATTAATTCCATTAAATTGAATACTGAAAGTCTCAGTAAAATAAATATGTGTTCATAACTTTAATTGATGTTTTCACTGCTGCAAAGAAAATAAAATGTACAGCTTATTATCCACAAACATTTTTGAGTGGAATAACCAGGTGATTAAATTAGGTTCATAGTTCATAGGTTAGTACTAGGCTAACTGCCCTTGTGAGCCATTTTAAGCCTAGCCAATTATCCCTTCTGAGACACCAACCCTGCAGCTTGTATTTGTAAGGCAAACACCTTAACCATTAGGCCACCCTTCCAATCCCTATAGATTAGTACTAGGCTAACTTCCTTGTGGACCATTTTAAGCATAGCCAATGACCCCATGTTAGTTTCAAACCCTACAACTTGTGTTTGTAAGGTAAACACCTTAACCATTATGCCAGCCTCAGAACTTTTCAAATCTATAGAATGTATCCAACTCAGAGAATCAAAGCTGAACTAAACGATGTGTCCAAGTACCTTGAGATTTTGATAAAAAACAAATGGCAAAATATGAAACAAGACTATCTAAGGATCACAGCATAAAATAATTGAATTACGCATATGTTATTTCCATATCACATTAAACTAGTCCAGTTATATTATTATGTATTTGTGGAGTTTTGGCTAGAGTTCTCTTATCCATTACCAATGAATTCAACAGGTACTTTTTTTTTACAACAGTTTGAGTCATTTATGTCACATCTTGACCAAATTAAGTAGCCCCAAATGATTCTGAGTGTCCATACATTTCACCTAAAGTTGTCTTAAAAAGAAGATGTCAATCATTATAGACGTGTATGTCTAACTCCTACTTTGTTGAAGTGTTTCAAAAGCTGCTATTAACTAACTCAAAAAGATAACAGGTTCATCTCTGATATTTTACAAGATTTACACGAGCTAGATGTTTACCTTATAAAACTTGTGTGAATTTTATGGCATCATTTGTATGGCAGACATGCTTTGCATAATGGTTAAGGTCTTTACCTCCCATGCAAAATTTACAAAGTTCAACCCTGTCCTCTGGTCAATGCCTGCGTTGAGTTTGCATGTTCTCCTTCTGTCTCTGTCAGGTCCTTCCATCCCACAAAGATATGCTGGGTGGTTGCAATTAAAAAAAAATCAAAATTTTGCCTCAAAAGGGAGTTGTGGGCAGCAGCACAGAGTCTAGATGGCACCTAACTGGAAAGAGTTATATAGACCAACTGCTCCAGGCATCAACAGTTATGCAGAGTACATTCTAGATAGAACACAGACATCAGACTGTGCACCATATCATGGCTAACCACTAAAAGGTCTAAAATTGTTTCTTGGTGATTCTGTCCTGCTGACTAATGTCAACAAAATGCGACATAGGCATTTGCAGATTATAAGTGAATTGAGGACATAGCCTGCTCTGGCCTATGCCAGGGACATTGCACACAGTTGCACAGTAAATAACGCTCCTATTCTATCACACACAGTTGCACAGTAGACATGAGTGGCCAAAAGGTCACAAAACCTTAACAATTTTGCACTGCATCATGGCCCTGAGAAATAGGAAATGTCAAAGTATTTCTTATAACCCTATATGTTTTGTGTGGAATATGAAAAATACATAGTAATTTGAGATGATGATTACTCATAACTGCTTTTACTGGATGCAGTTATGCTGAAAGAGAAAATGTGACTGATGTAAACATAATGTCTATGGTGTTACATAGCAGGAAAACAATGTTTCCAAGTATTATAAGGCAGATAATATTCATAAGATGTAAGCCATGCATTTTTCAGAACTACAGATAAGATGCACATATATCTAAAACCCTGAGCAATAAAAATCGAAGTAAAAGGTCAGAGAGAAGCATATTTTATGTTTTCAAAAAGAAAGCTTTTCAGTTGGTTAACTACATATTGTTAGTCTGCTTAGGTCTGGTTCAGCTTTTACTAAAATCTGTGACCTTAAAACAGTTAGAATAGATATGAAGAGTATCAACAAACCCAGGAGGAATCATAACAGCTACAAGGTATGAAGGTATATATGTTTGTATGATTAAAGAGATTTAGAGAGGCTGAATATTATGAGAGTTGTCAACTTATAACATTCACAGTCATTCTTACTTCTCCATTATGAATTTTATGTTCCTTAGTTTACACTAAAGCAGGTATGCCTGTGCTTTAATACATCTGAGATGTTTACAGATTAGATGCATAGAACAATGATTGGCATGAAGTGAAGAACTCACTTTTTTATTTCTTCCTTAATGCTGTAAATGTCATTCATGCTACATCATTGGTTTAAGAGAAGTATAACAAGATGTAGCAAGACATATGGATGCAGTTGACATGTGCGAAAATAACTGAAGTTAACAGTGAAAACTAAAAGATACATTTTGAGGATGCAGGTTGGGAATAACAGAAGTGTTTAACATCCACTTTGTAAAACAAAAGTGGTGGATATAATTTAAAAAACAATGAAAGTGTCAGTGTTATCCAAGGATACAAGCTAATTCACTGTGAACAGATATGTCTGTGCATAATGTAAAGATATTATGTAGGGTTTTGTACAACACTGAGGTTGTATCAGCAGAATCAGAAACAGTCTGAAATTCTGACTACATGAGGTAAAGGCCATTACACTGGCAAAAGTAGTAGCTGTTTAGCTAAGAATGTCAAACATTCTATTTAATGGAATAGTTATGTCTGATGGGCTTTCCTTTTCTCCTAACAACATAACATTTTGCAGAAGAATTTTGATTTTTGATTTTGAAATCAGTTACTTAAAAAAAATGTATTGTGTTTCTTGAGGTAATCTGTAATGTAAATTAGTTAGTGATTAACTGTTGCTGATGTGGGTAGGCAGGTATACTTAAGTCTGCAAATAGATGTTCATTCTGTGTTTATAAATGTGCCTATTTGTAAAAACCTTTTTGTGAACTTATTCCAAATGAGGTGAAATGACAGCCCTGCTTTTATTTCTACCTCAGTGTGGATTAGAAACACATGCATTAGTTACATTATTTGTTATGCTTACACAGGTCCTTATTTTCTTCTCAAATCCTCTTTATTGTGTGTACATACTGGAGTTTTTTTGTGTGATTCATGCAGCAATTTTTAATTGTGCTTAAGACGCTGGCAAAATTGCTTCTTCCTTCTTTACAATAGGAGGAACACACATACACACACATAACTACAGCTTTTGGATGCATGCCATTAATTAATACAGAAAGAGATATTGACATGATTAGACTTCCTCACTAATACAGTAAGTGGAGTGATTTCTTATTTTTAGATGAAATGTGTGCAGAACTTCAGTTCAGGAGTTGAATCATAATGATGACATTCATTCATTTACAGGTGAATTTATATTGTATATAGAAACATTAATATGCCCAAAGTGGAAGTCTTTTTTAATTATGAAAAACTGCTCATGACTGCCAAAATAAAACTACCTGCACTTGACTTTGCAGTATTCTGTAAGATGGCACAACTTCATACAGTTATTACATTCTGAAGATGATTACATACCACTTTAATTTAACTGAGAGCTGAAGAAGGAAAACATGCATTTTTAAAGGGATCAGGGAACAATTTGAATTTACTTCGGTACTACAGCATTTTAAAGTACATATCATATGATTTTATTATCTTCCAGTCAGGTTTTTGTCCCCATACCTAAGCTTAAATTTAAAGAAAGTTTATTTCCTGCCAATGTGACATTAAGTTACTAGCCAAGTAACACATTTCCTTAATGTAAATGAAAAGCATACTTACATAAAGTGGTTGAGTTAATGTTACAAAATGTAATGCAACCTTTTAGTTTCAAATATGACAGTTCACAAAATCTTATTATTATATTATAAAAATTGTTACTGTGTTAATATAAATAGTCCATTATTGTTTATCTGAAGCTAAAGTTACTGGCAACTTATGTTTTGCTATCAATTTATCCAAATAAATAGCATGTTTCAGATAAGAGGTACATCTGAGTTACTTGCAAGTAGAGAAATCCCTGGGAATATAGGATGACAGGAGATTACTAGGCTAATGGCTTTGGGCCCTTACAAACCTAGCCAAGAGTTTACCCAAGAAAGAAACCTCACTCAGCACCTGTCATCCCTGGCAGTAAGGGACACAGGTGGAACCTCTGGGACAAATTTGTGGTTACCAATCCACTCATCACGGTTGCTCTTGAACAGAGTCAGCAACATACTTTGTTTGATGTGTATGGGGAGTCACTTCCAGAGACAGGGCAGCCTCTGGGAGGCAAACCTCTCTCTCCAGCAGGTTTTGTTAATATCACATAAGCCTTTCAATCGGGTACTAAGTGAGGAGTTAGACTTACAGATATGGAGCATCTCTAGTAGAGCAGAGTCTGAGGTTGCCTTGCAGGTGAGACACAGATCACCTTTGAACAATCTGTATGAAATGGAGTAGAGTGATAGAGATTTGAGCCTGTCCACATAGGACATGTGTTGGAGGCCGTGGATTCTTTTTGTGAGGTCCTTCTGTGGCCTTTTCAGTTGGTGCAAGTGTTTGTAGAGGTACATACTAAATGGGGAGTTGCACTCAATTACTGGCCTAATGAGGGAGGAGTACAGAGAATTAATAACCTCCTTTTTTTGGATGTAATCCCTTTACTTATGAGATGAATCAAGTAAAAGACTTTTCTTACCACTGCCGCTACATGATTGTCAAATGTGAGTTTGAGGGGTTGCTGTTAACATGGTAATCAGTAGGGGCCATGTTTTTGCCAAATGGTATAATACAGTTTTTTGCATTTAACTTAAGGCCATGACTTTGGCACCAATCATTTGTTGCTGTAAGACCCTTTTGAAGTATGTTAACATCATTTGGGGAGTCAATGACAACACCCAACTTACAGTCATCTGGAAACTTGGTGAGCCACAAGCCTTTTGTTTTTGCGTGGAACTCTGAGAAGTAGATGTCATACAATAGGGGTCCAAGGACAGATCCCCAGGAGTCACCACTAGTGACAGGTCTGCTGTCAGAGGTGTTGGCACCTATTTTGGCCTTGTGGGTCCTATCAGTGAGCCAGCTGGCCACCAACCTGATGAGATAGGGATTTAAGCCAAGTTGTGTTAGATTTTCGATGATGCCCGAGTGGGGGATTGTGTCAAAGGCTTTGGCCAAGTCAAGGTAAGCTGTATGTACTGACTTTCCCTCATACAGTCCCTTGGGGACAGTCTCAAAAAAGTCAATCAGGTTAAACAGGCAAGATCTGCCCTTGACAAATCTGAACTAGGTGGGGTCAAGTGCTTGGAGGCTGCCTATGTCCCTGCTTATGAGGTTCATAATAATATGCTCCATAGCCTTACAGATGAGACTTGTCAAGCTAATGGGGTGATAGTTTCCAGGGTCAGTATTGGCACCACCTTTGTGCAAAGGGATGACAATGGCAGTTCTCCACTCTGCTGGAATGAAGCCTGTACTTAGGCTATGGTTGAATAAGGTGTTCAATGGCAAGGCTAGTTCTTGCTTGAGATGTTGCAGAATACAGCCTGGGATACTATCTGTTCCCATGGACGCGGTGTTCTTTGCCTTGGATATGGCCTTTACCACTTGATCTATGGAGATGTGAGGTGTTGTGCAAGTATCAGGGATGTCAAATGGGCCTTTGGGGGGATGGGGGTGAGGTTTGCGCTGAGCATATCTGCTAGCAGGATGGCTAAGTCAACAGGATCAGTTTAAGTGGTACCATTAAGAACTAATTTGGAACAAACCTGGGCTTTCCCATGGAGGCTTCTGATGTAACTAAAAAAGGCTTTGTGGTTAGTTAGAGGCTAATTTCAATTCATAACTGGTTTTGGAGGTTTTCACTAGTGATCTAATTTGCTTGTTCAGGTTAAGAAGGGAGTTTTTCCAATTGGGAATTTGTGCCTTTTTACTTTTGGACAACAGTTTCTTCCTTTTGTTGTAAAGACTGTTGATAGAGGATGCCCACCACACAGGTTTCTGTTTCCTTGAGGAGCAGGGTTTATTTCTATTGGGTATGGCTGAGTCCTTGCTGTTGTACAGGTGCTTGTACACTGCACTGGCATACTGTTCAGTACATTTGTCTGCATCCTCTGTGGAGGCCGGTGGTGTGAAGCTACTGATACCCTCCCTTAAAAGGTTGTAGTCAGTTTTTGAGAAGTATTTTAGCCTGGTTATGGCAGGGGGGTTGGATGGGATAGACACTTTGAATGAGACAGATGAATGGTCTGATCTCACCAGGGAAGAACTTACTATTGGGGTGGTGCAGTGATCGCCCATGTTGGTGAGAACCAAGTCTAGAATGCTGTCTCTCCTTGTGGGGGATGAGACAAGCTGTTCTAGTGCATTAGAATTGATGAAGTCAAGGAACCGTTGGCCAACTGCATTAAAGCAGGAATAGCTCACCCAGTTTATGGTGGGGTAGTTGGTGTCACCATGGATCACAGGGTGCTAGGAGGTACCTTGATGGACTCAAGTAGGCCCAGGTAGGAGGAGTGGGTGTCCTGAGTCACAGAGGGGGTCTATAGCTGGCTATACCTTGGATGGGTGTATTGTCAATTGTTAATTGCACCTGGAGAAGTTCTAGTGCATCATGCTGGCAAACCAGTCTGGAGGTGTGCTTGTCTTTAATGAAAATAGAAACTCCACCAACCTTAGTCTTCCTGACCTCATTTTGGGGTTGGAATGTGTGGAATGAGGTATAGCCTGGTAAGGCAGGGATGCTCTCTGTAGCCTTGAACCAAGTTTCCATGACTGACATTTGTCAGCATCTTCCAGTTCTAGGAGAGCTCCAGTGAGTGCATTTTCTGGTTAAGGTTCCTAGTGTTAAGCAGCATGACCTTCATTTGCTTTTTAACAGATATTTTATGTTGGAAGATTTGTCTGTGGGACACTGCCTACAAAAGGCATAATGGGGGAGGCAAGAGCTTTGACCAAAATCCTGAATCCCAAAGGTGACAAGTGGAGGCCATATTTGGCAAAGCATTGAGGCCTGTCAACCATGTCATCTTGGGCAGATACTGCATCCCCTTGGAATGACACCAGAAACTAAGCCAATTGTTGATGTCAATTATTTTTGTTGGTATTGTGGTATCATTCTTGGTCAAGGTAGGATGCTGCTTAGGGCTAGGGTCATACCTGCCTGGGACACACACTCTGGCAGCTCAATCATGTTCCTCTTCATATAATCCAGGGAGGCACATCTCAAGTCATTCACATCAACATAAACAATGGCAAGTCTTTCCACAACAGGTACAAGTATGACTAAGTGCGTGCATGATGTGGGGGATTTTGGCACCTGACAGACAACTGACCATGATCTTCTTCTTGTCAAGCCTGGTGAGGGGGACATTGGTGTGTCAATGACTAGTATGTTTGGTTAATGTTGTGCATTCTGGGCTGTATGAGTTTATTGTTATGCCTTATAGACTGTGTTTGTGAGACAACGGTGTGCTGTCTGCTGTCTGTATTGTGTTAGGTGCTATGTGTGGAATGTTTGTGTGTTTTGGAGGTCTCTGCTGTTTAGGTAAGTTTTTATTGAGGACCTCTGTATAGGTGTGCTGTGTTTGACTATGTGATGTGGGTGGTGTGGTGTTTGTGCTGACAATCTACTCTTTGTCAGGGGGTACTGACTAAGGAGCAAGAGGGCATGGATTCCAAGTTACTGATATACATGCATTTCTCACAAGTAGAATAATTATGTGCTAGGAGAAGAGGGTTGTGAGTGAACATAAGGCAGTTGCTACACTATCTCAGTATGCCCATGTTGATCAGGCAGGCAGGAAGGAAAAACTGATGGGAATTGTCCAGACATAGTGTCCTGAGACAGAGATGGACTTGGGGAGAAAGGGTTTTGGTAAGGGTTTGTCCAAAAGAGTGTAGACCACAAAAACCTTCATAAATGTAAAATAATTGGCCTGAAGCCCAAGTGCTAAGCCAAAAACTAAGAGGGTTAGAATAACAGATTTAATTTAAATTTAATCAGGCTACTAATGAACAGTAATAAATACAGCAGAATCCAACCATTTCATCACTCAAGAGCAAGCAGGAAGAACACAATTACAGTAAAAACAGCTGAATAAAGTGCATTTTTTTGTTTTGTTTTATTTTGTTTTGTCCAGTGGGAAGGAACAGAAGATAATTCAAGATTAAGAAACTAAGGGGGTTGTCTTTCCCAGATGTACTATCTGTACACAGTAGAATGAGCTGATGAGATTGGAAAGGCAGGATTGTCCAAAATCAAAAAAGCAAGGGGGTAGTCCTATCCAAATGATCACCCTGTGCTCACTACAGTAAGCAAATGAGATGGAGTGTGAGTAGTGTCCAAAATCAAATTTAAAGTTCTTACCTACAGAAAATAAAGTTTCATCAGAGAATCATCTGTCCCCACTATTTGGAAAATATCCCACATAATACCCATTCACAAGGGAGGGTATTCTATTGAACTCTCTAACTATCAGCCTATAGCAATTCTTTATCTTTCCAAAATTCTTGAACAGTGTATTCATAAACAAATCTTAACCTATCTTATCAATGAAAACTTGATTATTCCAACCCAGCATGGTTTTACCCCCTTGCATAGTACAACCACTGCTCTCATCTCTTTTGTCAACTGTGTGTGTCTAGCTAGAGATAACAATAAACTTGCGTCCTGCCTCTTCTTAAACCTTTCTAAAGCATATGACACTGTCTCACACTCCATTCTCCTTTCCAGGTTAGCTCAACTTAACTTTTCCACTTCCACTATCTCTTGGTTCAACAGCTACCTTACTGACAGGATGCAATCTGTGAAATGGCTATCTTCTTTCTCTCCCTTTCTCCCTTTTAATATGGGTGTTCCACAAGGCTCAGTTCTAGGTCCCCTTCTTTTTAACATCTTTACTAACCATCTCTACCAAGCTTGTCCCCAGTCCTCTTTCATTCAGTTTGCTAATGACTCCACTGTTATTTTTTTTGCTGATAACTCTACTGATCTATTGTCTATCAAACAAAAATCATTTAACCTTACTGAATCCTGGCTATCTAATAATCAACTCATTCTTAAGCCCCCAAAAAACTAAGCTTCTCTTTTTCCTCCCAAAATCCCTTTACCATCTGAAATCATCATGTACCATCTCCTTGCTAAATAATACTATCCTTTCCCCTGAAATTCATACTAAGATCCTTAGTGTGACCATAGATGATCAGCTCAAATTTGACTTACATGTACATCACTGTATTAATACATGTACATCACTGTATTAAGAAAACTCACCAAAAAACTTGGTTTATTGTATAGAAATAAAATGTTCCTCACACTGGATGCTAGAATCTCACTCGCCCATGCCTTCCTTCTTCCTAATCTCTTTTATGGCTCACAAATCCTAATTAACCTTCAGGCTTCTTTTCTTTTCAAATTAAAATCTACCTATAATAAAGTAGCTAGATTTGCTTCTAACCAGTCTTTCAAATCTCATCATTGTCTAAATCTGAAGTCTCTTAACTGGCTAGTTTCCTAACCAACTCTTATTTTCTCAACTTCGAGTTATTCATTCCATACTGGACAAACCCAACAAATGCCTTAGTCTCTCAGCACTCATCTCTCTTTACACCCCCCCCCAATCTATCAGAAGTTCTGATCAACATCTACTTCAAATTTATAAACCTAATAAATCTATTGGACAGTATCTCCTCAGCTTCTCTCTTGTTTCCCATTGGAATAAAGTTCCTCTATCATTGAGAAATATCTCAAATGTCCATTAATTAAAAAAACACTAAAATTGCATCTTAATAGTATCTGGTCTTATCTCTGTAATCATCCTAGTTGAGTTCCTCCCTTACTCTACCTCTGCTTCCTTATTACAATCATTCTATTGCTTGTCTCCAGCCTTCTCTATCTCCTTACTTTCTTATAGCTATTAGATATTTTTATTACTGCTGATATTGTTAATTTTTGTAAATATTTGTATTTTGCTGTACCTCATTGTAATTTTACTATTGTCTATGTGGAGTTTTTATCCCTAGGCCTCCACTGAAAAAGGATTTTACCCAGTTGGATCATGCCGGTTAACAAATGTCAAATAAATAATACATAAATAACAAATTATATGCCATGTGTACTATATCATGCCTTGAAAAATATTAGGAAAAATACAAAATGTTCTTTGTGACATTAGATGTTTTGTGTGAAAAAAATATACAGTATGCAGAGATAAAAATGCTGCAGATGATAATAACATTTGTTTTTGCCTTGTTTATTGGAGGAAGAGAGAAAAGTTGATTTAACTTAAAAAGCAATGTTTATGGTATCAGCAGGAAACAATAGCTACCAGTAATTAGTTAGGAACAGGTTATTGCTAAGAATCGAATCATGTATTTGTTAGAAATGCAGATAAGGTATTTATTTATCTCAATCCCCCAAGCAATAAAACTCAGAGTAAAATATCAGAAAACTAGCAAAGTTCTTGTACTTATGACAGTTCAGATTGTTGACCACATACGAGTTATTTCAGGATTTGGTTAAATTATTTGATATGTGTGCCCTTACAATTATTAGCATTTACGGTAAACTCAGGAAGAGCAAAGCTAAATTTGAAAACAAACGTTATACTGTTATGACTAAAATCATAGCACTTGAGAGTTATGAAAGTATGCATCTCTGTACAATGAAAAAGATTTAGAGCTGCTGAGTATCATGAAGATATTCAGTTTATAAAATTCAAAGTCATTCTTAGTTTTATATCATGTATCTACATCTCTTAGCTTACCATTAAAGCTAGTGTGCAGGCTACATATCCATTGACACAATATTCAGACTCACAGCTGGATTCTCAGGGAGAGAGGGTGTGCATCAGTGTTCAGCTCTGAGCCCACAGTGTTTATAATGGTGAAGGAATACATTAGCAAACAGGTCAGAGGTGACACATCCACAAAGTTGCTATATGAAGATGATGCAACATTACAGGCAGACTCTGAATAAGAACTGCAGAGGAAAAAGTGAACTCCCTCAAAAGATGGCTATCACCCAGTTCATTCCTATGGATGCAGACATGGTGCAGGTAAGTTCTATGAAGATGTGAGTAGCTTTGGAACAGTACATTGAGGGTTAATTTATCCATTCATTTAATTTTAATCATGTGATTAAGGAGGGTGTAGTAATGATTGGTCAATATGTTTTTACTCTGATGATGCCCTAGATAGGGACGAAAGCACTAAGTCTGTAGTTTTTAATTATTTGTATTAAATGTTATTGTACTTGAGCAGTGGTTGTGGCAGTTATTTATTTATTTTTGTGGATCACCCAATTCATGCCTATGGAAGCAGCCATAGTGCAGGTAAGTCTTACAAAGATGTGAGAGTAGGGTTGCATGTGTGTTGGTGTAAGTGTGTCCATCTGTTTCCCGGGATGATCACAGTAAGAGAGTTCGGTAAGAAATTGATGGTCTAGATGTGTGTGCTTGTCTGTTGAGAATGTGTGCACTCTGATGCCCCACCTGTGGGCCAGTAATCTTCTTTTTCTTCTTCTTCTCCTTTTGGCTTTTTCCCGGATAGGGGTTGCCATGACAGAACAAGCCAAAGAACGATTGGCAGTGGAGTTTTATGGTGTTGAGTTGCTAGCTCGGTGCCCAACCTTACACAGAAGGCACACACAAGCATACACTCACACCTAGGGCCAATTTAGAGTGTCCAGTCCACCTACAGCATGTCTTTCATATGTGGGAGGAAACTGGAGCAACCAAAGGAAACCCACGCGGCCACAGGGAAGACATGCAAACTCTGCAAAGAAGGCACCCCAGCTGAGAATCGAACCAGGGAACCTCTTGCTGTGAGGCAGCAATGCTAACCACTGCACCACTGTGGCCATCCACCTCTGGGCCAGTAAAGGGGCCTTAATCCTTAGCATTGGCACCTGTGGGGGGCATTTAATGGGAGGATAACAGGTACACATACAGTATCTCCAGATGCAGCTCTCTGCATCAAGCATAATCAAGCACAATTTCCATTAAGATCACATGGGAAACACAATCCGGGGCTGGTTTCTCTCTTTTTCTCCAGATCCCCAATAAGACTCCAAACTGGCACATAGAGTTGAGATCTCAGCTGAGTGTCCAAGCCAAGACCTCCTGCACCCTCTCTGACCAACCAGTGCTTTGTGTCCCTGCCCAAGTAGCTGACATACACACTCCTTGAGGTTTGATTTACACACACACACACACACACACACACACACACACACACACACACACACACACACACTGGGAAAGGCAGGCACAGGTTTACTAGGTATGCACCCATCTGCCCAGACACTCCTGCCAGCTACCTTAAGGCTCTTCTAAGGGTACCCAATATACTGAGTGAAGTTAATATTAATACAATTGGTAGTTTGACCAAGAGCAAGGTTATCAGGTGTGGTCCACACAGTGTCCATAAATAAATATGCAAGTACTCTCAAAATTTAAATACCTCTAAAAAGATCAGTCACAATGAAATGTTTAAATATAGTTAATAATAAGCAATAAAAGAACAAGAAAATACTAAGTATATATTCACAGTGACATCAGAGTTCAAATTACAGTAAATATTTAACATAACATTGAAGGACAGGCTCAGACAAATAAAGAAAAACAACATCCAAACTAAGCTTCAGTATATTCCTGACTGAATCTAAGAGAATCACTATTTCTTATTTACTTAGTAGAGCAGGAAAGCTGATGTGGAGAATGGTCATTCTTGCTGTCAGACCCAAGACAATATACATAATGCTCTGTCCCACTAAGAGACTTTTCAAAATAATACCTAAAATATTATGCAAAATTATAATATATTTTAAATATTTTAAACATTTTAATTTTACATTAAGAGCAATATATTTATTATTATCCACGTTTATGGGATATATAGTTGTGTTCCTCATCCCTATTTTAAAAACAATTTATACATCAATAAATTTTATGAATTATCACCACAAGATGGTGCTATTGTACAATCGTTCAACACATCACAGCAGTCAAAGTAACTTTAAAACCTGTATCATTTTAAGTTATACATTTTTTTTTATATTTTTATATGTATTTTGTATAATATATTTACCACTCATTGTGTTTACTTGTTTGAGGTCTGTGGTCATGGATTCTCCAGCAAGTGTAAGCAGTCGTAACTGTGACAACTGCGACAACCACTGGATAGGTAATGAATTGGGAGAAGTGCGTAAACTTATTGGACAGATTTCTGAGCTGGTTGGAGTATTGACGCCACTCACCCAATCGTTGATCATGCTCTCCATGCAATCCTTTATTCCCTGTAACCAGGAAGGAGGTAAGGGTCCTGCTTAGAAAGAAGGGACAGTTTCCACACAAGGGCTTTTGCTCAGATTTGTGCCAGGTACTGGAAGCCATAAAACAATTGAATACTCCCATGCTTCCAAACTAGTAATTAGTTCACTCCAAAGACAATAAAGAATGGCTCCTGGTACAGACTTTGTGTTTCTGGCTGCATTGAAACCTGTGAGATAGTATCTTTGTGGCCTAGCCCATAACATTATTTCATTTCAGATATATTTTAAAGTTTGCAGACTGAGGTTAATCTTCCAGTTTCCTCTGTTAAAACATACATTTAAACAGCTACAATAGGGCATGTACAATTCTGTTGTCTCCAATAGGGCACACCCTGTATACATTTGAAACACAAGCACTTTACAAATACCTTTTCAACACAAACATCTGTACTAATTAGTTTGATATAGACTTGGCATATAGTTCTAATACGTTTATAACACAAGCATCTTGTACAAATCAGTTTGATATTCACAAATGACATATAATTATTTACAAAATTTCAGCTAGCTGTGCTGGCAGTACCTCCCATCACCACATCTCTCTCCCCGTTTGAAGACTCAAGCTAGTTTTTCAAGTGCCCCTTGAGAAACGTTGCTTGAGAGGAATGAGCCTATCTGGGAATACATTACCCCATACCCTGTCTTGAGAGCCCATCTGCATTGGCATTCACGTTAGCAACTTGGCATTTTGCTGGCTTGCTGGCCAGATGTAGACATGTTAAGGGATTGTGTATTGTAACTACAGTGAATTTCCTTCCATACAGTTAAGTCTGAACTTTCTGCAGTCCCCATTCTGTGGCTAGACATGCCTTTTCTACAGCTGGATAGCATTCCTCCCTAGGTTGCAGCCTTTGGCTGAAATATAGCAGTGGGTGCTTTTCTCCTCTAAAGACACCTGGCTGACTACAAGTCCCACCCCAGGATTTGAAGCATCCACCTGCACAAAAAAATTATATGCTGTAATCTGGACTGGCTAACACAGGGGATAGCCTGAGGCCTCCCAAAGCTCATTTAAGCTTCTGGAATGCCTGCTCACATGCTGAGGTCCACACTACCTTATCTGGCCTGTTTTTCCTTGTCAGGGCTATGAGGGGAGCAGTTGTGGTACTATAATTGGGGACAAGCTTTCTACAGTACCCCACTGTCCCTAGGAATGTCCTCACCTGCTTTTTGGTAACAGGATTAGGCCATGGCTGAATGTCTGCCACTTTGGCAAGTCCTGGCCTGATCCTACCCCCACACTATTTCCCAGATATAAGACCTCTGCAATACCCACCTGACACTTACTGGGCTTAATGGACAACCCTGCCCTCTGTAGTCTACCCAGCACCTCCCTGACATGCTGAAGGTGATCTTGCCAGTAATGGCTGTATATGGCAATGTCATCCAGGTAAGCAAGAGTAAAATCTCCTGTTTCTGCTAGGAAACAATCTACCAGCCACTGTAAAGTTGCTGGGGAATTTTTCATCTCAAAAGGCATCTTCAAAGACTCATGCAAGCCAAAAGGAGTCACAAAGGTTGACCTCTAGCTTTGGGATTGAAGGGCACCTGCCAGTAGCCCATGGTAAGATACTTGGCCTCACCCAGCTGCTCTAGGGCTTCATCTGTCCTAGGTATTGGGGTAAGCATCTGACTCTATGTGACTATTTAGTTTCTTGTAGTCCACACAGAACCTGATTCTGCCATTCTTCTTTTGTACCAACACCACTAGGGAGGCTCAGGGACTGCTGGACTCTTGAATTACCCCCAGTGCAACATTTCCTATATCACTTCCATCAGAGTCTGTCTGACTCTTTCTAAGGGGCCTGCTTAATATGCCTTTGGGGACCTGTATCCACATGGTGCTGCATCAGGTGGGAACACCCTGGTTTCCAAGTGAACCTGCTCCCAAAGTCCTGTAACACTGCTCAGATTTCTTGGACCTGAGTAGGGGATAGCTCCTGGGACGTTGCAACCCCTTCCACTGAGGTGTCAGTCCAAGCCTCACTGAGCAGGTCAGTCAACAGATCCCCCTAAGACTCCCCTTGCCATCCA
The DNA here is from genome assembly GCF_019279795.1 of Protopterus annectens. NCBI lineage: Eukaryota > Metazoa > Chordata > Ceratodontiformes > Protopteridae > Protopterus > Protopterus annectens. The sequence continues at coordinate 1,095,733,499 of NC_056733.1, forward strand.
CTACAAATACTCAGCACACAGACCTCTCTGTCATTGTTAGGTTTCATCATGTTAGCATGGTACAGTTTGTGACCCTGCCTCCTGCCTAGTAGATCTACCATGTAGTTAATATCACTGACCTTCCTTACCATTTTGAAGGGTCCCTCCCAAGCTGCTTGCAGCTTATTCTGTCTGACAAGAATGATAACCATAACTTGCTGCCCCACAGCATACTCACTGGCTCATACCAGTCCCTTTTCTGTTGTTGGGCTTCTACCAGGTTCTCCTGGGCCAAGCTCATGACTTCCCTGAGCCTTGTCCTGAGGTTTAGAACTTATGCCATAACAGACTCCTTGTAGGATTCATACTCACCCTCCTAATCATCATAAATCAAATCTAGTGGTCTCACCCAAGGCCCATACAGCAACCCAAGGTGTGAAAAACCTGTGGATTCCTGGGGTATGTCTCTGTAAGAAAACAGCACATGGGGAAAATATTTGTCCTGCTCTCCCTTAAACTGGTCTGCAAATGCCTGTAGCATGGTCTTTAGTTTAGAGTTTAACCTATCCACAAGACCATTAGTCTGGGGATTGTCGATGTGATCTTTGGGTGCTTCACCCCAAAGTGCTTCCACAGACAAGTCTGACATGAAATTGGCACCTCTGTCAGTCAGAATTTCTCTTGGGAAATCTACCCCACTGAAAATCTCTAACAAAACATTTGACACCTTTTCTGCCTCAATGGAGGACAGGGCTACCATCTCAGGGTATCTGGTAGCAAAATCTACTACCACTAGAACATTATTCTTCCCTGTTGAATGTGGCGTGCTCAGACAGCACCCAATATCCATAGCTACCCTCTCAAATGGCTCCTCAATCACAAGCAAAGGCACCAAAGGAGCTTTGACCTCGTCCCCTGCCTTGCCTTCTTTTTGGCACTGCTCACAAGTCCTGCAGTACCCTGTTACATTGCCTGCAATCCCAGGCCAATAAAAGTTCTACATAAGTGTCTTGGTATGTCCTATGCCCATATCACCTGCAAAGCGAATGTCTTGGGCTATGGCTAGAAGTGCCAGATGGTAGCCTCTGAGCACTACCAACTGCTGTATTCTCTCATCCACTAGCCCTCCTTCAGCGGTCCATTCTCTATACAATAACCCTTTGTTCTAGTATATGGAATCCCCTTTTCCATGAGAATAAGGCACCTCCCTACCTACTTCCCTTAAGCCTTGTAATGTACGGTCTGAGACCTGAGCCTGTCTCAACACTCTCTTTGTAACCCTTCCCAGCTCCCCTTCCCAGGAAGTCTGGTATCCTCTAACAGCAATGCCTCACTATCAGCCTGGGCACTACTACTCACATCTGCCCTTGCAGTCACTCTGTCCAAGGGAACATTAGTACCCATCAGCAGCTGTGGCTCACTTCATTAATACAAACTACCATTTGTATTAATATAAATTTCACTCAGTATATTGGGTACCCTTGGAAGAGCCTTAAGGTAGCTGGCAGGAGTGTCTGGTGGTAGTCATAACTACCAAAACATGTAGATAACTAAGAACCAAAAAGATAAACAATGCCAAACACATACAAAATGCTAGACCAGCAACTCCACAAAAACAAACTTTATTATAAAAACAGGATTAAGCACTTTCGTCTGTTTATATCCCAAGACTTCATCAGAATCCATTAAAAACACATCAAATTCACCTATTTAAATACTTAATCACACACATATCACATGACATAAAAATCAAGTTAACAGAAAATATACTTTATATCCTCTTTTTTTGTAAAAAATAAAAAAATGAAACTTTTAAACAAAGACTATGCAGCTTGTTAAAATTATTTAATAACATAAAATTTAAGGCATAAATTGCTGGCAATAGAAATATATTAATTTACACCTGGGGGGCACGGGCATTTAATTTAATATGCTACATCATTTCCCTATGCTCAATCATGTCCTCCCATGGTCCACCAATAGCATCCTTAAGAATAATATCCAAACCAAAGAAAGCAAAACAATGTGCAGGAAAAAGTTGAATGTGTTTATATAATGAAGTTTTCATATTTTATTTTTTATAACCAATCCATGCTTGTATATACTCTGTCTAAACTTTTGCTTGGTCTTTCCGTTATAAAACCCAGTGCACTGCAAACATGTTGCCATATAAATAATTCCCTCTGAGCTACATGTACAATGGAAGGAAGTATAAATGTTGTTGTTCCCAGTTGTAACCATATCTCCTTCCAAAATGAATGTGCATTGTCTGCAGAAACCACACTTGAATGTGCCCTTTTTTTACACAACAAACTAAAAGGTATTTCTCCCTTATCAAGGTACTTCTTGACAGGTCTCCCAAGCCTACTCACAATATGTGGTCTTGCACCAAGTATATCTAAAGTTTTACCAAAACAAGAAAATATTCTCCAATTCTTCTGGAGAATGACAAAAACCCACCATAATCTTCGGTGTAGGTGGTAATGAAGGCACAATCAAATTTATTGTTAATATTTTGTTTACAAATACTCCCATTATGGCCTTCCACAAGATTACATGTGCTTCTTAGGAATTGAATAAGATGAACTTCCCTTCATTTTAAGCCCTCCTCTTTTATACTAACTACTAATGCCTCTGTATAACCCCTAGTATAGAACATTTCCACCAACTTTTGTCCCTCAAATTCAAAATTCAAAGTCTTAATCTTCCGAAATCATTCTTGCTAAATTAACAAATTTTACTTTGACAGCTCCCCTTTTTGTATGCTGGGGTTGAAAACTTGTGTAATGCAATAAAGCGTTAGAATAATGAGGCTTACAATAAATATTAGTTACTATCTTCTTGTTGACATAATCCTTAGATATCAAAATGTCCAAATAACTAATACTATGGCAACTATATGAATAGGTACATTTTAAAAAGGAGGTAGTGGAGTTCAGGTAACTAAATAAGTTTTCAACCTCATCAACCTTGTCCCTCTGTTGTTTCCCAGACAATAAATATGTCATCCAAAAAAAAAAACATATAGCTTTTAAGGGACTGCAATTGGGGAGTTGAGAATTAAATATTTCTCCCACTGCAACACAAAATACTGGTGTACAAGGGGGCACAAGCTGCCCCCATTGCTATGCCTTTTTCTGTTGAAAGTATTGACCCTCAATGTAAACAAAATGTAAACAAAATTGCAATCCAAAATAAGCTTAATTAAGGAGACCAATACATTAACCTCATCATTTGTCAATTTTACTGAGTCACCAAAAAATTCCCTGAACCACTCTAAACCCTGCTCTAGGGGGATCACATTGAATAAATTGACAACATCAACAGTTGAAAAGCACAAATTGTCAGAATAAGGCACATTTTGTCATTTATAAAAAAAGTCCCAAGAATCCCACCAAAAGTGAAAACTTTCCAAAAAAGATTTTAACTTAATATCTATATATTTTGTCGGCAGATGGAACTTGGAGGTGCCTGCATTGACAATAGGTCTCATGGGTGGGTCTGCTAGATTTTTATGTATCTTCAGGACCAAATATAGAAGGCATAATGGGAAATTTCACATTCAAAAAATAATCTTCGCCAATTTGCCCTTGCTCCACCATGTCCTGAAGAAAAAATCAAGTTTGTTATAAGTAATGTGAATGTAATTAAGAGTAGTCTCTTCATACAAACTTTCATCACTTAAAAATGAAAACATTTTATTAACATAGTCAGCCCTCTGTATGACCACCACAACACCTTCTTTGTCCGGCTTCATCACTCAAATGCTTTTGTCCTCACACAGTTGCTTAAGCAAAATAAATTCAGAATTGTTCAGGTTAAAGACCCTCGGTTTACTTCCTGTAGTCCCTTATTTCAAAGTCACACAACTTTTCAAAAATAAACAAAGGCAAAGCAAGAGGTGGATTAAAAGTACTATTCCTATGAATTAGACTCATTTCACAGCCAGAAGCCATACCTTCAAAATATAATTTTAAGTTGAGCTTCATAATGAACAACTTTAAATCAAGGAAAACAGTTTCAAATTTAACACATCTTGTAGTGACAAAAGTATAACCCCTACTCAGCAGCTCAGAATGTTTTGTTCCATACTCTTTGGTGGTATACACATACCTCTCAACCTCTTAGAGCAAAAAATCTGGACAAAGCCAAAAATGATGGGTGAACAAATGGGGACATATTTTAAATATTGCTCTTAAAAACTTAAAATGTTGACAGAATAATAGGTTTTACATTAGCATGAATTTTATGAAGGATATGGAGTCCTAAAATCAAATGTTTGTTATTATTTAATGACTTCAATACTTGGCTATTTGCCAGAAAAGTACAGACTTTAGGAGGAACACACCAAAAATATGAGGCAAAAATCTGGACAGTCTGTGAAAATCTGAAAGATAGGTTTCCAAACAATGAAGTTAATTCATGTATATGTAACTTAGAGGGAATTGTCTATGGAGCAAAATGTTTGCAGTGCACTGGGTTTTATATTGGAAATACCAAGCAAAAGTTTAGAGAGCATATTTACCAGAATGGATTGGATATAAAAATAAAAATATGAAAACTTCATTATATAAACACATTCAACTTTTTTCCTGAGCATTGCTTTGTTTTCTTTGGTTTGGATATTATCCTTAGGGATGCTAGGGGTGGACCATGGGAGGACATGACTGAGTATAGGAAAATGATGTGGCAACTTAAATTAAATGCCTGCCTTCTCCAGATCTAAATGAGTATATTTCTATTGTCAAAATTTTAGACCTTAAATCTTACGTTATTAAATAATTTTAACAAGCTGCATAGTCTTTATGTTTAAAAGTTTCAAATATTTTATTATTTACAAAAAAAAGGAATATAAAGGATATTTTTGTTAACTGGATTTTTTTGTCATGTGATATGTGTGTGATTAAGTATTTAAACAAGTGAGTGAATGTGAAATGTTTTTAATGGATTCTGAGGAAGTCTTGGGATATAAACAGATGAACGTGCTTAATCCTGTTTTTTTAATAAAGCCCATTTTTTGTCGAGTTGCTGGTCTAGTGTTTTGTGTGTGTTTGGCCTTGTTGGCCTTTTTGGCAGTCATAACTAACTTATAGTCTGGGCATAGCTACTGAATCTGTACCATCCTTTACCAGGGGATGTTTGTGTGTGTGTGTGTGTGTGTGTGTGTGTGTGTATCACACCTCAAGGAGTGTGCGTGTCAGCTACTTGGGCAGGGATACAAAGCACTGGTTGGACAGAGAGGGTGCTAGTGGTCTTGGACACTCAGTTGTGATTTCAACTCTATAGCTGTGCCAGTGGGGAGTCTTACTGGGCATCTGAAGAAAGAGGGAGAAACCAGCACAGGACTGAGTGTGATTCCCATGTGCTCTTAAGGGTAGTTGTGCTTGATTGTGCTTGATGCAGAGATCTGCACCTAAAGATATTGTGTGTGCCTGTTATCCTCCCAGTGAACATCCCCCCACAGGTGGCAGTGGTGAGGATTGAGTCTCCTTAATTACTTGACCAGAGGTGGGAAATCACATATTAGAGGCAGTGATGGGATCACTACATCACATACTGGTTAACAGTGGTGTGGCTACTGAACTTCTGTAGCCTGTAAGCAGTTGTCACTAAAACAAGTGTTTGTACTCTCAAGCAACCACATGGTGAGCATTCAGAGATTCATATCACATATGGGTCAATAGGTGTTTCCATGAATGTGATCGACTGTAGAAGGCATGCTTGTTGACAGTGGATGCTTGTGTATGCACAACATGGGTGTCTGAATGCATGTGCACATGAATGTAGGAGGTTGCCTTTGCCAATGTAATGCAACATAATATATGGATCACAATGGTACACACTCTCACTGTTACTGGTATAGAAATATTAGTGGTAATCTCAATTCAGTGACAGGCTAATGAAATGATAATGATGTCTTTCTCACTATGGCCATAGCTATGAATGACATTTTCTTATGTAGATTGATCTACATGCAATAGGCAATTAGCATGAACAGTGACAATATTTCTAAATCCTCATCTGTAGACCCAAGTATGTGCTAGTCTGAGCTACTATTGTGCTCATGGAAGCTCAACCTTTTATTTAATTTTGGATTTGTGCAAAGGTCTGCCAGTCAGATGATGATTCCTGATGGGAGGGGCAGAAACATATTTACTTTACTGCTTCTTTTTAAGGTGGACATCAACTTTATGTAAGGTGGAGAGCCCAGAAATAGGCCTATACTGTGTTACCATCATTGGAACATCCTGCCAGACTACGATCTGTGGGATACCTCGAAGTCCTTTGGAAGAAGTGAGCCTAGGTTCCCCCGTCCATCTGAAGTGGATGTCTGCAAAACCACCAAGGGCATTCCGGAAGCTGAATCTCTGATGGTCTCCAAAGTGCTACCCACCTAGAAATAAGAGCCTGTATCCAAATGGACCTCCAGGCCTTAATCAGCCTAGAGAAGGACATCTGGAATGGGAGGCACACTGAAGTAACAGGCTTGAGTTTCTTAGCCTTCTTTGCAGGCTCAGCAGAAGGCTATGACGTACCCTCCATAACATCGCATGCTAACCTTTTAAGCCTCTGATTTTCGAGGTAGATGCTACAAGAAGAAAGGGATACCATAGGGTCAGTGGAACAAACACCTGACAGATAGGGCAAGACTTAGGGTCATGGTTTGGCCCTAAAATGAAAATGCAGTGATTGTGATTATTTCTATGTGGGATTTGTATGCCACACCAGCACTTGTCTTCCTTGGATGAGAAGTAACCTCAGTCAGAAGCAAAACTGAAAAAGAAAACCCCAATAAAACAGCATGGTTTGTACACTAGCAAACAACTTGGGTGAGCAAACTGACAACTGAAGATGTTTTTGGGACTGACAGCAGAGAACTTCTGAGGATGGTACATGTGGATGTCACTTTTCTGGCCTGCGCTTTCTGCAGGCCTACATGCGACATCCCACGTACCCTGCAGTGGCAAAAGGGTTTTGTTTACTGGACAGATGTCAGAAACACTTACGGCAGTCATTTCATCATGTAAAGAATACCGCAACATAAGTATAGAAGGACATCGGCCTATGCATGTACGTGCCACAGCAGTACCTAAGCTCTGTTTCCCCCTTAACAGTTGTACCCTTGTTTGTACCATAACCGTAACTCAACTTTGCTCCCTCCAGAAAAACAATCTATGCTTGCATGTGCCATAACAGTAGCTCAGTTTATGCTTGTTTGTGCCATCTAATCTGCCCTTCATTTGTTTGCAAATCCATTTATTATTGCCAGTTAACATCCTCACAGACTTTATGGCCAGTGAAATAGCATGGCTTACAGACTGAATGTCTCAGAGTACTGGTCAGATTACTGATGCATGACCAGGAAACATAGAAAGGTAAGACAGAGCTGCATATTTGCAAGCGATAATCATATGTGTGATCAGTAAGTGTACTGCATCCAAATATAATAGCAAATGTGGAAATAACAGTTTATGGTTTGATATCAGTGTACATTATATTGCAGTTGGTTGTGTGAAGAATTACTTCAGTTCTTTGCTGAAAAGCTGTTTGTGTGGCAAAGAGGGATAAGGCACCCATCCTGTTTTCTGAAGGTGCATTGAAGTGAGAGGTGAAATCCAGACCTATGCAGACATATCTCATGTGTACTAACATTTTCTAATATGTATGTCATAGACTGGATTTCATTTCAACTATTTCTCCACTTTTTTAATTTATTCTATTCTTTAGTACTAAATAATAATAAAAACCTTCAGAGAAAACACAATTTGCCAACAAATGAAGAGAAGGTTGGATGTTAATGCAACGTAACCCGAGAACTGTGCACTGCTTCTTTGCATTTCCAATCTTGACAGGCCCACATGTAACACTCTGCAAGTCTAACCTGACACACCCAACTGATGTAAGCATTCACAGTTTCCATCCCATAAACACAAACACTGAGGGAGTGCCTGCACTATGTTTACAGGGTCTATGTTAAATCAGTGACTGCTAAAAAAACAAAACGCTGATTTATCGAACCTCTTTAAGCGAAAGCTTAAAATCACAAACACTCAGAAGAGTGATTTTTTCCTAGGGAAGAAAATCACTGTTCCACATAAACAAGTGTTGAGGGTGTCGCCCCCCCACCCCCCTACTTAAATATACCAACTCCAAGATCACACCACAGTGGAGGAAATGGCAAATTCCAAAAATTCCCTGGGGAAAAAAAATCGCTGTACCGTGTATTCAGGATTTTCAGCCTTTGCTTAAAGAGGGTCAATAAATCAGCATTTACTTTTTTAAGCATTCGCTGATTTAACATAGACCCTGTTGATATCCATACATGGATCCAATTTTTTTGTGATTCAGACATTCTAATCAGTTCATTCCTCATTTGCATCTTTACCATGCTGACAGCCCTGAATATACACCATTGGCAATGGTGTACATAAGGTGACTGAAGGGGGAGCTGAATGTTGAACACAGAAGGAAGGATATTACTTTGGGATATATCTGTACAGAGGTTTAGAGATCTGTAAAGAGATTTAGAGATGATGAATATTATGAGTTGTCAACTTTTAACATTCACAGTCATTCTTACTTCTCCATTATGTATTTATATTTTTTAGTTTACATTAAATCAGGTATGTCTGTGCATTAACACATTTTAGTTATTTACAGATTAGATGTATGTAACAATCACTGGCATGAAGTGAAGATCTCACTTTTTTATTTCTTCCTTAATGCTGTAAATGGCATTCATGCTACATCACTGCTTTAAGAGAAGTATAAGAAGATGTAGCAAGACATATGGATGCAGTTGACAATGTGTGAAAATAATTAAAGTTAACAATGCAAATTAAAAGATGTATTTTGAGGATGGAGGCTGAAAATAGCAGAATGGTGTAATATCCAATTTATAAAACAAAAGTGGTGGATATAATTTAAAAACCAGTGAAAGTGGAAGTGTTACCTGAGGTTACAAGCTAGTTCACTGAGGACAGATATGCTTGTGCATAATTTAAAATTATTATGTAGGGTTTGTACAACCTTGACTTTGTATGAGTAGAAACAGAAACATAGTCCAAGCTGGTTTGCTGTGAAGAGATACATTTATGAATAACTTAAAAGAGATTATACAGGGTTTTTGAACACTCTTGAGGTTTTATCATCAGAATCGGAAACAGAGTCTGAAATTTTGACTACATGAGATAAAGGCAAGGCCATGACATTGGGAGAAATTGTAGTTGTTTATATAAGAATGCCAATCATTATATTTAATACAATTGTTATGTCAGGTGGGTTTTCACTTTCTCTCAACAACATAATATTTTGCAGAAGTATTTCTTAATGCTTTTGATTTTGAAGTCAGTTACTTCAGAGACTTTCGTGTGTTTCTTGAGGTAATCTGTAATTTAAATGAGTTAGTGATTAACTGTGATTTTTTTTCTGCTGAATAGAATGAGGAACTTTGTACATATTTTATCTCTTCACATAGCTGTTGCTGATGTGGATAGACATGTATACTTAAGTTAGCAAATAGATGTTGAGTTCTACATTTATAAATGTGTCTCTCTGTAAAAACATTTTTTGTAAATTTATTCCAAATCAGGTGAAATGAGAGCCCTGCTTTTATTTCTACCACAGTGTGTGTTAGAAACACATACATTATTTGTCATGCTTACATTGGTCCTTGTTTCCATCTCAAGTCCTCTTTACTGTGTGACATACTACAGTCTTTTTGGTGTGACTCATGCAGTAATTTTTAACTGTGTTTAATATGTTGGCAAAATCCTTTCTTCTTTACATTGGAAGAGAACACACACACATAACTGTAACTATAGCTTTTGGAGAAATGCTATTTAATTCAGAAGAAGATACGGCATGATTAGACTTCCTCACCAATACAGTTAGTGGAGTGATTTCTTATTTTTACATGAAATTTGTGAAGACCTTCAGCTAAAAAATGGAATCATAATGATGACCTTCATTTGTTTACAGATACATTTATATTGTATCTAGAAATATTAATATGCCCAAAGTGGAAGTCTTTTTAATTATGAAAAAAAAACTGCCTATGACTGTCAAAATAAAACTACCTGCACTTGACTTTGCAGTACTCTGCAAAATGGCACAATTTCATACAGTTATCACATTCTGAGGATGATTATATACCACTTACATTTAGCTGAGAGCTGAAGAAGAAAAACATGCATTTTAAAGGGATCAGGGCATGATTTGAATTTCCTTCAGTACTACAAGAGAAAAATGTGATTAGTCTAAAGATAATGTCTGTGATGTTACATAGCAGGAAAACAAGGTTTCCAGGAATTCTAAAGCAGACAATATTCAGAAGATGTAAACCATGCATTTGTCAGAACTACAGATAAGATACATATACATCTAAACCCCTGAGCAATAAAAATCAAAGTAAAAGGTCAGAAAGATGAGTACGTTGTTATTTTTCAGAAAGAAATGTTTTTCACTTGGTTAACTACATATTGTTAGCTTGCTTGATTTGGTTCAGCTTTTTCTGAAATCTACAAAATTTTAAAGTGCACATCATATAAATGTATTACTATCTGCTGGTCAGGTTTTTGTCCTGATATACAAGCTTAAACTTAAAGAAATTTTGTTTCCTGTCAATGTGATTTTAATTGTCTGGAAACGCATACTTACATACAGATATAGGTATAGCCTATCCTATATCAATTCTTATCAATAGATCCATAGCAGAACAACAACTCCCTCCCATTTGGAAAACTTCTTATGTAATACCTCTACATAAAGGTGTCTCATCAACAGATCTTTCAACTACCATCCAATCGCAATATTATCACCACTGTCTAAAATACTGGAGGGGCCATTTACATGCAAGTTACTAATTACCTACATAGTAACACACTTCTAACCAACACTCAGCATGGCTTTCCATCATACTATAGTAAAGCAACCGCTGTCATTTACCAATACTGTCAACAATCACAGGAGCAACAGCAATTATGTATCCTCTATCTTCCTGGACCTATCAAAAGCCTTTGATATGGTTTTGCATAGTAAACTACTAAATGTTCTCTCCAAACTAAATTTCTGCCAATCTACCCTCACCTGGTTCCAGGATTACCTTACTGGATGCCAGCAAGCAGTTTCTTGGCAACAGACTTTATCATCCCTTCTACCAGTGACTATAGGTGTAACTCAAGGCTCAAGCTTAGGCCCACTACTATTTTCAATATTTACAAATACCCTCCACACCTTAACCCCACAAGCCTCCTTCATTCAATATGCAGATGATTTGACAGTGATATGTGCTGCTTCCCTTATTCAAGAACTCCAAACACAACAATCCTTTACAGCAGTTGCAGTTGAGACCTGGCTTACAAACTCTCAATTAATGTTAACCCCCCCCCCAAAAAAAACAAACTTATGATTTTTCAACCCACTAAATCAGCCCCACCCACTAACGCTTTCAACATTGTAAAATTAAATAACACAATCATCTCCCCTTCACTACACACCAAATGTTTAGGAGTCAAAATCGATTACAACTTAAAATTTGATCTTCATATGTCCCAAACAGTAAAAAAGTACACAAAAAACTCAGACCATTGTTTAGAACAAACACTACTTCACTAAACATACCAAAACTACCATTGTCCAACATCACAATCTCCACACTGCTGTACGTAGCTCCCATACTCACAAATCTAAAAAAAATCTGAGCTAGCAAAACTTGAATCTTGTTATAACAAAATTGCCAGATATGCTACAAACCTACCAGCTAGAGCGCACCACTGTATAGCAATCAAGCAACTCAACTGGCTAGAGCTCCCCATCTCCTTCAATACATCCAGTTAACTACAGCCCATAAAATACTCTATGAACCTGTGAAAACACCTGCCCTATAAGTATTTCTTAACCACATGCCACTAACAGAACCCTATGGTCCATTAACAAACAACACATAAAAATCAGTATAACCAAAAACCAAGCTGGAGATTCCCTCTTCTCAAATTATATAGGTAAAATCTGGAATGCATTACCAGAAAACATTACAATGGTTACATTACTATCCCATTTTAAAACAATACTAAAAATCCACTTATTCAATAAATGGCTGTGCCCTTGCTCTGCACCAGACTAACCTCTCCCTCTGACTATGCTACTACTTTGTTTCACTTACTGACAAATCCATCCCCTCTGTCTACTCTGCTGACTAGATTGCTCTGCAAACTAACAATCCATAGTAGTATAACACTGTAGAGCTGATGGCATATTAATACTTGCAATTCAATTTCCTAGTAAACAGTGTTCAGAATTTGTATAATTGCAATATTGGTCTCTCTATGTTCTTATACAGAAAGGTTTAATGATACAGTGCATCTCTACTTATTGGTAATCTTCTGATTATATTGATTAGGTTAAGAATTACTGTGTATTAGCTAAACTGTGATATTCTTTAATTTGTCTGAATGTATAACTGCTTGTCCAAACTGTATCTTGATAGTACTTTAACTTCTCTGCCCTATATATTCTACTTATATATTGTATTTCTGTAAGTTTCAATGTGGAGCTTTTCTCCCTGGGCCTCCATTGAAAAAGGATATGTGTCTAGTCAGACTCTCCCAGTAAATAAATGTAAAATAAAATAAAATAAATAAAATACAGTGGATGAGTTAATGTTACAAAATTTAATGCAACCTTTTAGTTTCTAATATGAAAATTCACAAAATATCCTTCCTCTTATAGAAATGGGTAGTGTGTTAATAGAAATAGTCCATTATTGTTTTTCTGAAGATAAAGTTATTGACAACTTATGTTGTGCCATAAATTTATCCAAATAAATAGCATGTTTCAGATAAGAGGTACATCCAGGTTACTTGTACGTAGAAAATTCAGTTGAACGGGCCTTTGAAAATATCATAAACTTCTAGGAATAACAAGTCATCATTTGATTGTAGGTAAAAAATGAAAATGTAAAGCCAGAAAAAGTTTCATAATAAGTTATATGGCATGTGTACTGTATCATGCCTTGAGAAATATTAGGAAAAATACAAAATATTCTTTGTAACACTAGATGTTTTGTGTGAAAAATGCTAAATATACAGTATGCCGAGATAAAAATACTGCAGGTGTTACTAATATATGGTTTTATCTTGTGCTTTGGAGGAAGAGATAAAAGTTGATTTACTTAAATGCAATGTTTGTGGTATTATACAACAGGAAACAATAGCTTCCAGTAATTAGTAAGGTACAGGATGTTGCTAAGAAATGAGTCGTGTAAAATATCAGAAACTAGCAAAGTTCTTGTATTTATGAAAGTTCATATTGTTGATCACATATGAGTCCCTTCATGGGTTTGGTTAAGTTATTTAATATGTGTGCCCTTAAAATTATTAAAATTTAAGGTAAAATCAGGAAGAGAAAACCTCTTAAATACTGTTATAGCTAAAATCACAGCCCTTGAGAGTTATGAAAGTATGCATTTCTGTATAATGAAATAGATATAGAGCTGCTGAATACCATGATGATTTTCAGCTTGTAACATTCAAAGTCATTCTTAGTTAAATACCACATATTTACATCTCTTAGCTTACATTAAAGCAAGTGTGCAGGCTACATACCCAATGGTACAATATTCAGACTCACAGCTGACTTCACAGAGAGACTGGGCATGCATCAGGCTCAGCTCTGATTCCACAGTATTTATAATGGTGATGGACTACATTAGCGAACAGATCGGAGGTGACAGATCTACAAAATTGCTATATGCAAATTATGCAGCATTACAGCCAGACTCTGAAAAAGAACTGCAGAGGAAAAGTGAACTTCTTCAGAAGATGGAAATCACCCAGTTCATGCCTATGGAAACAGCCATAGTGCAGGTAAGTTCTATGAAGATGTGAGAGTAGGTTCTGTTTGCCAGGGTGATCACAGTAGGAGAATTAGGTATGAAATTGATGGTCTAGATGTGTGTGCTTGTCTGTTGAGAATGTGTATGCTTAAACAGGTGTTTCCATGAATGTGATCAACTGTAGGAGGCATGCTTGTTGAGAGTGGATACATGTGTATGCACATACATGGGCGTGTGAATGCATGTGTGCGTAAATATAGGAGGTTGCCTTTGCCAATGTAACGAAATACAATGCAAGGGTCATGATGGTAAACACAACCACTGTTACTGGTTTAGAAATATTAGTGTTAAACAATGTTAATTCAGTGACAGGCTAATGAAATGATAATGATGTCTTTCTCACTATTGCCATAGCTATGAATCGCATTTTCTTATGTAGACTGACCTACATGTAATAAGTAATTACCATGAACTGTGACAATCTTTGTAAATCCTAGTGAGTGGGCCCAAGTATGTGCTAGTCTTATACTCTGTTCATGGAAGATCAACCTTTTATTTAATTTTGGATTTGTGTAAAGACCTGCCAGTCAGATGATGATTCCTCAGAGGCAGAAACATGTTTAGTTTGCTGCTGCTTTTTAAGGTGGACATCAGCTTTGTGTAAGGTGGAAGGGCCCAACATAGGCCTACACTGTGTTACCATCATTGCAACATCCTTCTGGAGTAGGATCTGTGGCATACCTCAAGGTTCTTTTGAAGCAGTGAGCCTAGGTTCCCCCTGTCTGAAGTGGACGTCTGCAAATCCTCCAAGGACATGCAAAAGCTGAATCCTTAATGGCCTACAAAGTGCTATCTGTCTAGGAATGCAAGCCAGCATCCAAATGGGCCTCTTGGCCTTCATCAGACTCAAGAGGGTCATCAAGAATGGGAAGCAAAGCCAAAGTTCTCTGCTTAACATACAAGGCCATGTCAAACCCTGAGCTGTTGAGCATGCTCCACTTAAAGAAATCCCAATCCCTCAGAGCCACACGCTCCAGGAATCTAAATCTTGTCATCACAATGAACAAAACATGCTGGAAGGATAGGTTCCTGACCCAGAGACTCCCCATACTTTGGAATAGACTGCCCATACATGTCAAGAAGAGTGCCTCATTGGCCCTCTTCAAAAGGAACCTTGATGATTGGATGGGAGGTAGGAAATTCACCCCGGGGATCATGTCAGTCACCCTGCTAGACAGGGGTCCAGAGAAGTAAATATTATGGGAAGAAATATCCAGGGAATTGTTATGGCTAGGCTTGTATAGGCCCTAGGGCCGATAGCCTAGTACCAACCTATGAACCTAAGTAACAGGCTTGAGTTTCTTAGCATTCTTTGCAGGCTCAGCAGAAGACTGTGACATAACATCACGCGCTAACCTTTTAAGCCTCTGATTTTCAAGGTAGATGCTAAGAGAGGAAAGGCAGCACCATAGGGTCTTTGGAATAAATGCCTGACAGATAGGGCTAGACTTACTGTCATGGTTTGGCCCTAAGCAGAAACAGCACTGATCATGACTCTTTCTATGTGGGATTTGTCTGTCACACTAGCACTTGCCTTTCTTGGATGACATGTAACCCACAGTCGGAAGCAATAACATAAGTAAAAAAGAAAACCCCAATGAAGCATTTATCTCTATGGCTTGTACACAAGCAAACAACTTGGGTGAGCAACCCGATGATCAAAGATGATGTTCGGACTGGGGCAGAGAAGTTCTGAGGATGGTACATGCGGATGTCAGTTTTATACCCTATGTTGTCTGCAGGCCTACATGCAACATCTCATGTACCCAGAAGTGACAAAAAGCTTTTCTATACTGGCCAGATGCCAGAACCACCTATGGCAGTCATTCCCCCATGTAAAGAATACTGCAACATAAGTATAGAAGGACATCAGTCTATGCTTGTATGTGTCATAACATTAACTCAGCTTTGTTTCTGCCTCAACAGAACAGTTGTACCCTTGTATGTGCCATATCAGTAACTGAACTTTGCTCTCCCCAAAAGAACAGTCTATGCTTGTATGTGCCATAACAGTAACTCAGCTTTGCTCCCCCAATAGAACACTTGTACACTTGTATGTGTCATAACAGTAACTCACCTTTGCTCCTCCAAAGTGCAGTCTGTGCTTGTTTGTACCATCCAACCTGCTCTTCAGTTGTTGGCAAATGCAAATCATATTATTTTCAGTTAATATCTTCACACATTTTAAGGCCAATGATATAGCATGGCTTACAGACTGCATGTCTTAGAGTACTGAGAAGATAACTGATGAATGACCAGGAAACATAGAAAGGTAAGACAGAGCTGTACATTTGCCAGCAATAATCATAACAGGGTTGTGTTGATCACTAGGTGCACTACATCCAAATATAATAAATGTGGAAACAACAGTTTATGATTTTATATCCTTATATATTCTGTTGCAATTAGTTGTGTGAAGAATGACTTCAGTTCTTTGCTGCAAAGCTGTTTGTGTGGCAAAGAGGGATAAGGCACCCATCCTGTTTTCTGAAGGTGAATTGAAGTGAGAGTTGAAATCCAGACCTATGTTGACATCTCTCATGTGTACCATCATTTTCTAATGTGTATGTCATAGACTGCATTTCCTCATTTCAACTATTTCTCCCTTTTTTAATTTATTCTTTTCTTTTATACTAAATAATACTAAAAAATAGACAGAGAAAACACAATTTGCCAACAAATGAAGAGGAGGTTGGGTGTTAATGCAACAGAACCTGAGAATTGTGCACTGCTTTCTTGCATTTCCAATCTTGACAGGCCTACATGCAACACTTTGTAAGTCTAACCTGACACACCCACCTGATGTAAGCATTCACAGTTGCCATTCCATAAACACAAACGCCGAGGGCTTGCCTGCAGTATATTTACATCCCTACACAGATCAATTTTTTTTGGTTCAGCAATTCTAATAAGTTCACACCTCATTTGCATCTTCACTGTGATGACAGTCCTGAATATACATGGTTGGCAACTGTGTAGCTAGGGAAACTGAATGGGAGTAGAACATTTAACACAGAAAGGAGGATATTACTTTGGGATATATTTGCACAGAGAAGTACTGCTTTTTAGATGGATAAGCCTGCATTTCATCAACTTCATATTGTATAAACTGACGTAACTATGAATATTCTGTTTAATGTTTTTTATATTTATTTTGATCAGCACACATGGGTGGCTGTGGTGGTGCAGCAGTTAGCGTTGCCGCCTCACAGCAAGATGTTCTCCGGTTCGATCCGCGGCTGAGGTGCCTTCTGTGCGGAGTCTGCATGTCCTCCCTGTGGTCGCGTGGGTTTCCTCCGGGTGCTCTGGTTTCCTCCCACATCCCAAAGACATGCTGCAAGTGGATTGGACCCTCTAAATTGGCACTAGGTGTGTGTGCATGTGTGTGCCTTCTGTGGAAGGTTGGGCACCGGGCTGGCAACTCAACACCATAAAACTCCACTGCCAATCATGAGCAGACAGGTGATCTGCTGTGGTGACCCCTAAACGGGAAAAGCCAAAAGAAGAAGAAGAAGATTTTGATCAGCACACACTTAACACCTTTAGCTGTCTGCATCATACCACTCAACTGTACAGATTTTTGCAGATTTTCCAGAGTTTTCTTTTATATTTTTGGTCCACTTTTCATAAAACTGATTTTTCTGGCAAAACATTTCCAAGTTATTAAAGATTGCTATCAGAAAATAATGACAGACATTTGAGTTTCAGATTTCATACGCTTCAGAAAATTCATGCTAACACAAAACCAGTTATTTTATCAACTTTATATGTTCGTAAGAGCAACATTTAAAAACTGTCCCTATTTTGAGGTCTTTTCTCCCAGTGAGAGGTATGGTTTATATTCTTTACAATGTGTACTGTTCATTTGTGGGTTGGGTAGCAAAGATACATTTCTGTTCTTAACACAAGCCCTGTTACTTTAGTAACTTTCTAAGTTAATAAGAGCGATATTTAAAATGTGTCCTTATTTCTCTGCACTTGTTCCCCCATTATGTCATACTTTGTCCAGATCTCTCATGCTAAGAAGCTGAGAGGTATGTGAAAGAGGTTGAAAGGTATGCAAAACTGTTAACTGCTGCTGCAAACCTTTTGTTGTATCAATTTTGTAAGTTTGTAAGAGAAATTTTTAAAAATTGTCCCTATTTTGGGGTCCTTTCCCCCATTATTTATGGCCTTGTCCAGGTGTCTTGCTCTAAGAGAGTGAGAGGCATTACTGTACTGTTCATTTGGCAGCAGGGCAGCAAAGCTGCATTTCTATTCTTAGCACAAGCCCTGTTACTTTAGCAACTTTCTAAGTTAATAACAGCACTATTTAAAATCTGTCCCTATTTTTGGATCTTTGTCCCCACATTATTGATATTTTTGTCCAGGTTTCTTGAATCTTTCTAAAATGTTGAGAGGTATGCCATGCAGACTCCGTTCCATGGCTGTGTTTGAAAAGGTTTTGAATACAGACGGAACACCAGCACGGAGTCCACACTGTTAATTTCTGTCTTGTTGAACTGTTCTGTGGTTTCTCCTGGGTTGATTAGCATGCAATTCAGCTGCTTATGCCAGTAATTAGCATGCCAAGTGTTTAATTCCTTTTCACAGCAGTGCTGGCCTCTATCCGGTGCTTACATTTTCCCATGGCCATGACCGCATCATACAGTGACACAAGCATGATGAAAAAACAGTTTGCGCTTTACTAAAGCCTGGGGGGGCACACTATATATCAGTGTTATATTGGTGAGATTTTTTGAAAACATTAAGGAAGTCACCAAGAATTGAGGATGAATTCTGTTCCAGTAATACTAATCATCTGTTCTTGCAGACTTCATTGTCTCTTCTCAGATCCCAAACAGGGATCACTGAGGTAAAACCAAAATGGTATTATTTAAAGCCAAACCATAGACAAAATGTGGTTTGACAACACTCTTGTGTCTCCATTTTACAATAACTTGTTCTTGGCTAATTTTTAGGGAAATGCATTTAAAATTATATTAGTTAAGCTGATACATAATAAAATAGTGTTTTATAGTGGTTAAAGTGGTAGATTTTTATATACTAATGTATTTCTAAAATGGTAATTAATACTTTGTGTCCACTTTCAGATTAAATGACATAAGTATCTGCCTGTTGCTGTGTTTGAGCATGCTCATATTTTGCCAGTAACGTGTTTGTGAAATCTCAGCTTTGTATTTCATTTAAGGTTCTTTTTTTCTGTTTGCATTTTGCATTATATTAGCATCAGGTCTCTATTTTGTGTTGTTATGATGGTGGATTTATCATTGGTAAACATTTCATGAATTTAAAATACTTTCACAAGACTGTGCGTGGCTGTTTGTCTATACCAATGATTTTTTCTGCTTCATAAAGACTTAAAGGATTAACTGCTTTTAAAATGTTAATAGTATTATAATAAAGTCCATGGTTTGATATTTATGTTTAATTGTTAACGTTTCGGTAGCCTTAGGAAACTTGTGTCTATAAATGTGCAGCTATGTGTGACAGGACAGGAGTGTTTTGTTTTATCAGTGCACATTATTTTAAATTATTCTTAAACTTTTACAAAAATGTTAATATTGCTATTGTTTAATTAATGTTAGTATTGTATTTTCAAAACACCCTGGAGTTACAGTTAATGACAGGACACTTGAGTGTTCATTCTTTATATATAATATGTTGTGTGCTCATGAGTGTTGCTCTAGTTCTGCTTGTATGTCATGCCTTTTATCAAGCTTTCTGCAGTTAACTGTTGATATGAATGCAGCAACTTCAGTACAGGAGGACTTTTTCTATACAAAATTAATTTTAAATCTTTACATATTTTAAATGTGTTCCTTAGGGGATATTGAAGTCTGTGTAATGTGTTGTTTATGTTCCCTAAATGTCTTTGGAGTGAAATAGTAAACATTTTTCCTTTACTACCAACAGCTGTGCATTTAATTCATGGCTAATAAGTTAACTACAGATCTGTGTGTCCACCTCTTACAAAAATATAGTCCCTTCAAATGGAGGGAAACTGCCTTATTGTATAATGTCTGATATGGAAAGAAGCTATGGAGAAGAAAACTTACTCAAGGTTCCGCTGTGTTGGGATGTTACAATGGCACAGAAGGAACAACAAAAAAAAAGGTTTTCCTGTTGCATTCCTACTATTTTTTAGAAACAAGGTACTGTGTACTGTGATTTATATACACAGATAATAATAAAAGCACAAACTTATACATACCTGCTTTAATTTAAACAAAGATATGTGAACACATGATATAGAAATAAGAATGCCTTTCAATGTTATTTACAAGTTGACAATTGCCATCATATTCAGCAGCTCTAAATCTCACTCATTATGAATGCACTACCTTCTCAGGTGCTATGATTTAGCATAGCAGTATTACAGTTGTTCTCAAATTTAGCTTTGCTCCTCTTAGGTTTACCAATATTTTTCATAAATTTTGACTTTTTTAATGTAACAAATAGCAACAGATAACTGATGTAAAGACTCACAATTATAAAGAACTTAGTTTCAGTTGATCATTTACTCTATTTATGCTCAGGGGTTGAGAGGTATTCCTACCTGATATGTATTTCAGACAAATGTATGATTGAGTTCTTATCAATGTTCTATGATGTATCTTACTAATTACTATATGATAATGTTTATTGTTAATACCTCAGACATTATCATTTGAGCAACCATGTTTCTCTCTCATCTCAAATGCACAAGATAAAATCAATTATCAGTATCACCTGCAGCATTTTTATCGCAAGATATCCTACATCTTTCATATTCCACACAAAATATCTAATGTATAAAGAATATTTAGATTTTCCCTAATATGGCTCAATGCATGATGCAGTATACATGGCAAATTATTTATGTTAAATCATATTACTATAGAGAAGAGAAGAAAAGAAAACCAATTCAAGTGACAATTTCTGGTTCCTTGATGTTTCTGTGATTCTCTAGCGTCTTTTAAACTGGATTTCACTACTCAAAAGTAACTCAGACATGTCCATATGTAAATAATGCTATTTACCTGGATAAATGAAAGGCAAAATATAAGCTGCCAATAACTTTATCTGCTAAGAAAATACTGAAGTATTTCTCATTTATTATACCTTCAGCATCTATTTGCTGCAAAGTCACAAGGGAATTCTTATGTTCCCGAAAGCTATCCATTCTTTCTCTGACATTTGAAACGAAAAGGTTGCATTGATCTCTGTGAAGGTAATTTAACAACTGTGTATAACTTCTATTTTTTCGTTTACATTAAGCAAGTGTACTCCCTGCCCAACAATAAAGTGCCACATTGGCAGACAACATCATTTGTATACATGTAAGTTTAGGGAAAGGTGAGAAAAACATGAGGTAAATCATTAATGTTCACACTAAATCATCCTGATTTTTTTTCTTGTCCTTCATATTTTATGGGTCTGCTCTATCAGCCAGTGTGTCAGCTCACACGTTTCATTTAAATGACTGCACTCTTGCATGCAATATTTTAGAATACTTTGTCTTATAAAAAGGATTTTTGATTTTATTTGTTGTTTAGCTGGTGCTCTTTTAGAGATTTTGAGAAGATGCTGTTGGTGTCTTTAGATTTTTTTCCAACCTGCTTCCTGGAATAGTGTTATTGATTGACAGTCCTATCTACCAATCAGTGACCTTTCCTATTACATTTAAATCCTGGTGCTAATTTTAGACTTATTTGGTGTTAAATAAGGGATTACAGATTTTGTTTGGTGTGTATCAATTGTTCTACAGATTCAAAGAAACTATTGTTGTTTTTATTTGCTTTTGGGGCTTTCATAACTCCCGAGTCTATATTTCTGACTGGCAGCTCTGTCAGCCAATCAGTGAGCTCCCTGGTTCATTTAAATGTTTGCACTGAAGTGGATGCTAGTAGAGCAGATATCTCTTGCTTCACCTTGATGCAATATTTTGAGAAAGGGTGAATGGTGGCAATACAGTCTAATAAGGTTTAACTTAACATTGCATTAACACTGCACTTATTTTTATCTACACTGCCAGGATTATTAATAGGTTCATAGGTTCATACTAGGCTATCTGCCCTAGGGCATTTATAAGCCTAGCCTGAGTGTGTGTGGCTTTCGTCACCCCTTGGAATGAGAATACTATGCCCATTTAGGGTTTAGTTTACTGTGCCTCTGTCTAGTAGTGACACAGAAGTGACCCCCCGGGGTAAACCTACGTTCTCCCATCCACTCGTCAAGATTGAGGGGCTCTGCCTAACATGGACTGGGATTTTGTTCCAGAGTGTAGGGAGCCTCTGGGTTATGAATCTGTCCCTCCAGCACGTCCTATTTATTTCTGTGTTGAGGTTCAAATCTCTCGCGGCTCTGGTGGATTTGGATTTTCTGAGGTGGAGCATGTCCAGTAATTCCAGATTGGACATGGCCTTGTACGTCAGACATAGATCGCCTCTGAGTAGGCGGTATGCGACTGAATAGAGCTGGAGTTTCTTCAGCTGGGCAGCATATGACATATGTTTGAGACCCATGATCCTCTTGGTGAGGTACTTTTGGGGTCTTTCTAACTGCTGCAGGTGTCGGGTAAGGTACATCCCAAATGGGGCATTGTACTCAATTATGGGCCTGATAAGGGAAGAGTACAGGGGCACAATGACCTCTCTTGATCTAGATGTGAATCCTTTCATGATAAGGTGGGTAATATAGAAGGTCTTCCTAACCACCTTGGCAACATGAGTGTCAAATGAGAGTATACTTCTTTTCAGAGTTTATTACTGTAAATTACACATAACCTACAGCCACTTAACCAATACACCCCTGAAGGGTTAATAAACTCAAGTCTAATTGTTTTTACTGATAACAACGAACAGTGAGCGTACGTAATAAGGATACATTAAATTGCTATGATCTGGAAGTTTTACTAAAGCATAAATTCTTTATCTAATGTACTAGATACAGTGTTTACATGAAAACAGTAGGTTATCTAGCACTGAGCTTTGCTTGGAATGTTCAAAGTTAGAAGAGCTTTTAATTGTACTGTACTGGAATGGAAAAGATGAGAACTCTGAATGCCTATGATTGCACTACATAATATTACAGGATTTAAGTCTTGGAAAGATGATTTAAGATCAGTCAAAATAGACCTACCAGCAGAATTACAACATAGCCAATCAGGTTATTAGAAAAATAATAGTGTAATACCACTCTCAGATGTTAAACTCATTGAAATTCCAACCTTAATGCAGAAGCTGACACAACTCCACAACAAACACAAGTATATGGTCATTCATACAGGAACCAATGACCTTACACCATATGAGAACCATACGAGAAATACTCTCTGCAAGGTACAAGAAATTGCAGAAATAATCAATATTTAGTTGGTTATCAGTGAGGTTATAGCAGCAATATCTGGTAATGACTATCACTAGGCTAAGACCCATAAACACAATACAATACATGGCTTAGGTAACTGTGTAGTCAGTAAAACCCTAGATTACTGTGAGAAATGTAAACATGTTCATAGACTCTTTACACAAAATGGCCTGCATTTAAGCCATTATGTGGCTGCATTCTTGAGCTCTAAGTTGAGTGAATATGTAAAGCATTTTTAGACAATGTTGTACCTCCCCAAAAATAAAATACTTAACAAAATTGTAAAGCCATATTATTCCAAAAGTAGAAGACTCAGGAACAAATAATATAAACTAAAGCATCTAACTAAAAATAAATAAATAAAACTGCAATATTGTAACAATAACAGAGACATAAAACTCAAGATATATTTTCAAAAATTAGAACAAATGTAGATGTTTTCATGAACACTAGAGAAGGTGGTATTCTATTACTACTACTGAACAATTCTAACTCTGGCACAGAAGTACAGACTAGCCCCAAATTTATATTGGACATGTTTGACCTAATATATGTCAGTATGTGTCGACTAGTCATCAATTACAGAAAACCATTTATGAACTTAGAATCTCATTTGGACTATCTTAAACATTTAAGTACAATCATGAATATCAACTAGGTTTCACTTATATGTGATCTAAACTACCCTAACATTGACTGGTATAGTATGTCAGAGAAAACTAATTTTGAGATTGAATTCCTATACATGTATACCATTGTTTTACTACGTAATTGACAAAACTAGTGGTGATAACATCTTAGAATTTTCTGTCCATCATGACACCACTGTTTTTAATACAGATATACATCTCCCACTGCGTACCTCTGACAATAACTGAATTACTTTAATAGTAATTGTATGAAACAATCTCATTATGTAATTTGTAGAAATAATTATGGACTAATAATCATAAACTCTTTAAAAGAATACATTCATTTCCATTAAATGGAATACTGAAAGTCTCAAAATAAATAGGTGTTCATAACCTTACTTGATGTTTTAACTGCTGCAACTGGAACTACAAGGAAAATAAAATATACAGCTTATGATCCACAAAGCTTCTTTTTAGAGGAATAACCTGGTGATTAAATTAAATAAAAATAGAAGTTATCAACTCTACAGCATATATCCGTCTCAGAGAATTGAAGCTAAACTAACCAGAATTTCCAAGGACCTTAAGCTTTTGATAAAAAAACAAATGTAAAATATGAAACAAAACTAAGAATCACAGCATAAAATAATTGAATTATGCATATGTTAATTCCATATTACATTAAACTAGTTGAGTTATATTATTATGTATTTGTGGAGTTTTGACTAGAGTTCTCTTAACTATTACAAATGAATTCAACAGGTACTTTTTTATATAATAGTTTTAATTTATGTCACATCTTGACCAGATTAAGTAGCCCTGATGATTTTGAGTGTCCATATCTTTCACCTAAAATTGTCTTAAATTCTTTAAGGGAAAGAAGAGCAAACTGCTCAGATGGCTTAGATAATATTCAATCATCATTTTTGATTAGGCTAAGTCATGAAAATTATGTCCTGCCCTCAATAGCATTTAAACCATTAAAATGTGTTTTCCCACAGTAAAATGGAAGTTTTGCAATATCACTCGCATATATATATATATATATATATATATATATATATATATATATATACACACAAAAAGTTATAAACAGGATGTCAAAAATTATGAACTTGTATATCTAACTCCAATTTTGTCGCAGTGTTTCAAAATGTGCATTCCTGAGCTATTAACTAGCACTAAAAGATAACTGGCCCATCTCTGATATTATACAAGATTTACCAGAGCTAGATGTTTACCTTATCAAACTTATGTGATTTTATGACACAGTACGGCAAGCATGCTTGGCAAAATGGTTAATGTCTTTGCCTCCCATGCACAAAGTCAACCCTGTGCTCTTGCCAGTACCCATGTGGAGTCTGCATGTTCTTCTTCTGTCTCTGTCAAGTTCCTCCCACCTCACAGAAACATGCTGGGTGTTTACAATACAAAAAATCAAAATCTTACCCCAAAATAGAGTTGTGGGCAACAGCACATACTCTAGATGGTATAGATCAAGAAAAGGTTATATAGAACAACTCTGGGCATCAACGGTTGTGCACAATACATTCTAGTTAGGAGAATGCAGACATCAGACTGTGCATTGTATCATGCCTAAACACTAAATGGTCTAAAATTGTCTATAGGTGATTCAGTTCTGCTGACTAATGTCAACAAGAAATGACATGGGCATTTGTTTGTTATAAGTGAATTGAGGACATAGCCTACTCTGACCTATGCCAGGGATTCATGCAAATGATAGGAAGAGTCTATGTACCTCAACAGCCAGTGTGTACCCACTGTAAAGCTCATGTATTAATAACTTTCTGGTTAGTTTCCAGTTGTCCTGAATGTAAAAGCAATCGGAACCTGCAAAAAAAGAAGTAATGATTGCTCCACTCACTGTGTAGGTACAGGTTTATATTACATTATCAAAAAAGTTTTCATCGAATGCCTCTTCAACAACCAATAAACAGTGAACTCCCAATTCTTTTGATAGCCACTTCAGCAATTTTTTTTCCCAGGGGAAAAAATGCTTGGCCATCATCGGGAATTTACCCTTTTTCTGACTGTAGTGTGATCTTGGAATTGGTATACTTAGGCGGGGTGGGGGTAAAGACCCCCACTTTGTAGGGTCTGAAAGTTTGGTTTTTGGTTGGACAAGTGATTGTTTTTCCCTGGGAGAAAATTAGCTGAAGTGGCCATTCAGAGATTTGGGAGTTCACTGTTTATTGGTTGATGAAGAGATGTTAGATGAAGACTTTTTTGATAAGGTAATATAGACCCATAGGTACACTGCCAGGATGTAGCATGGAAGTGGATGACATGATGCAAGGAGGAGGCTAGACATTATTTGTATCCAGGAAACAAGATGGAGGGTCAGTGCAGTAAGGCCATTTGAGATCTCTAGTCTACTACTCAAGAGGAGGATAGACTACAAACAGTGTGGGAATTGTAGTGAGAAAAAGTGTCTTCAGAAGGCAATGAGGGATGTCATCAAAATAAGTGACAGACTCATGGCATTCATAAGGCAGTGTTTATAGTCACAGTCTTTGCCCCACAGTAGCGGGTCGTGACACTGAAGAAAATATTGCATTCAAGCAACAGTTGTAGGACCTACTAGACAAAGCAGGACATCATTTGGTGTTGATAATGGGAGACATGACTGCACATATCCAAACTCCAAACAGATAGAACAGGATAAAGGGACAGCCTGTGTCCACATGGGCACACAAGAATAAAGGGAAAAAGGTAATTTTGGACTTCTGTCTGGCAAATGGCTTGACATTGGCCAATGAATGGTTCAGCAAGAGACAAACATCACATGATCAGATACAAAATTGGCCTACATGAAACTAAGACAGACTTGATATAGAATCAGCCATTGCAAAGTCAAGCCAAGTGATATAGTTGGTCTGCAGCATAACCATTACAACAGGTGATCAGAGAAAGCTCTGAAGTCAACAGACAGAAGTCTGAAGACCTGGCAGTTGACTAGAGAGAAAGCATGAGTTTTCAAGGAACTACTCAGGGCTCTAGCACCCCAAGAGTACAAGAAAACCAGTGGAGTTGGAAGAAAGAAAGACAGTCCCTCAAAGCAGAATGTTTAAGGACTGCAGAACAGGCATGCTACCAAGCCAGGTATGGAAATAATATACTATACTATAATACACTAGAAAACCTGGCAGTAGAATGCCGAAGTCCTGGAAGTCACCAAAAGAAAGACAGGAAAAATTCCAGATAGGAAAAAATGAACCTGTCCAAGAAAGAATATTGGTTGGTTAATAAACTGGCTAAGAGAGTAGTTGCAGTAGCAAAGAACAAAGCATCAGAGGCAGCAGCTTCTGGAAAGTGATGGCATAAAGGAACTCAGGTTGTAAGGCACAGACAGAAAGAAACAAGTGCTTCCAGTAGCTTCTGATAGAAGAAAACTCCACAGAAGCTGAACTGCCCAAATAAAGCCTATAATGAAAGAAGAGGAGAAGTGAACCCTAGAACAACCACCACATTGAAGAAAATGAAGTCAGAGAAAGCAACACACTCAGATGGGGTCACAGTAGATAGGATATTGATGTTAGGTAGGTTGAAATTGTCCAGTAAAATGAAACAAGTCATGGACATTCAGAATTGCCAATTAGCTGAAACATCTGATCTTCATAAGGATTATTTGCATATATCCCATGTGCTTCTGATACAAGAGGTTTGGGAGGTCACTCAGTGGAAGTTCTAGCTTTGCTGGAGTTTTCATTTTGTTTTTACTGATTGTTTTTTCAGTGACCTTCTTACTTATTGTTTTAGTTTGTTGTTTGGGATATTTTTGCAGTGACCCTAATGATAATGGGCAGTAGTTGGGTATAACAGCCCTGTGTTTCTAATGCTTAGTCAAACACTCTACTTCTGCTGTGCTGATGAGGTCATAACAAGGCCGAAATATGTATATACACAGCTAGTGGGGTCTGGCTTTATTGGCCTGAAATTATCCAGTAAAATGATGAAACAAGTCATGGACATTCAGAATTGCCAATTAGCTGAAACACCTGATGTTCATAAGGAACATTTGCATATATCCCATGTGCCTCTGATACAAGAGGTTTGGGAGGACACTCAGAGGAAGTTCTAGCTTTGCTGGAGTTTTCATTTTGTTTTCACTGATTGGTTTTTCAGTGACCTTCTTACTTACTGTTTTAGTATGTTAGGTAGGTTAGGAAATAAATAGCCCCAGAGGGTACTCATAGTTTAATTTCTCCAAGTCTTTGGGATTTCTAGTAGCATGAACTCCTTTCCCAAGTCAACATATGATTAAAGTTCATGAAATTAGCATTGTTTAAATCTTTGATGCTAGCTAGAAGTGGTCTTCATAGCACCTGCAGTATGCCCAGAACCAACTCCTTCTATAATTCATATGGAGTTATATGTATCAGCAGCATATCTAAATACAACTGTAAATTATTTGTGAGACCCACTGCTCCTACTACTACTGGAAATGTCTTGGTATCCTTCTTCCACTTAGCCATCATTTCTGCCTGCAAAACATGTGGTATGTTATGACTTTGTGTCTCTATGTACATACGATGCTATAATCACTGGGTGTAGCAATTTCAACAATCAATGCTACTTTTCTTTTCATGGACTACTATATCTGGTTTCCTCACATCTCTTTTTTGAACTGTTGATAGTGGGTGATCCCATGTGATGCAAACTTCAATAGGGTGGTGCAGTGGTTAATATTGTCACCTCACAGCAAGAGGTTCTCTGGTTCGATTCTCAGCTGGGATGCTTTGTGTGTGGAGCCTGCATTTCCTTCCTGTGTTTGTATGGGTTTCTTCTGGGTGCTCAGGTTCCTCTCACATTCCAAAGACATGAGTGTGGAGTGCTTTTCCCCAGGCCTCTGCTGAAAAATAGGCTGCATCCTAGTCTGACTTTCCCAGTCAGGAAAAGTTAAATAAATAAATTCATTATTCTCTGTAATGCTTTGTGTCTCATATTTCTAATGCTTCACAGCTACTACAATATTGTTATGTTTGAGCAATCCCCAGTCAACTATCTTGCAACATTATTATGTCTTTCAGTATACTGGCCCTCTGCAATTAATATATCACACCAAGCAACAAAGATGTGCCACTGTTTCCAGCTTTGTTTTACAGAACCTGCATTCGTCTGTTTCTCCCAACATGTTCAATGAACTTTGTAAACCAACATGTACTTAAGTCTACTATCCTGGACCATCAATATTAACCTTTCATATTTTGATTCAAATTCACTTCTCCTTAACCATTCCTGCATCAGATCCTGTCAGTAGGGAGAGAAAGATGTATCCCACAAATGACTGGAGAATAACCACTCTACTGACAGTGTACAAGAACAAAGGGGACATTTGAAACTGAGGGCAGTATAGAGATATCAATCTTCTGTTACACAGCATGGAAATGAAGGCACAGTAGATGGCACAAAGCAACTCAGGCTGCAAGGCAAAGACAGAAAGATAAAGAAAATAGTCTTCAAACACCCTTCATTTAGGATGCCAGCAACCTGCTCACCAGTCAACAGAACATCAAAGGCAAATGAAAAGAGTACTTCCAGCAGTTTCTGATTTAAGAAAACCCCACAGAAGCTAAACTGCCCCAAACACAGCCTACGATGAAAGAAAAGTGGATCCCTAAAAGAGCAACCACATTAAGTTAAATTAAGTCAGGGAAAGCAGCACACTCTGATGGGTGACTCATAAATGAATAAGAGGAGTAGTATAAGTAAGATAGGAGATAAGCAGTTGTATTACAAAATGATGCAGCAAAACTGACCTGATGTTTGCAGTTAGACAGATAGCGGAGATGCTATAGCTCAGATTTAGAGCTGCTGAATACAGTGAGAACTGAAACCTTGTAAGCAACTTTCAAAGAAATTCTTATTTCTATATTATGTGAAGTGCATACCGTTCTTTACATGAATGCAGGTATATATGACTTTCTCTGTGCTTTTATAACTGTGTATATAAATCACAATACTTTGCTTCTAAGAATGGTAGATAATGCACCGGGAACTCACTTTATTGTTCCTTCCTTGATTTAACATCTCTCCACAGTTGTACCTTCTGTACTAGCACATCTTCTGCATAGCTTCCATATCTGGAATTATGCAATAAGACAATTTCCCACCATTTGAAGGAAATAGATTTCATTATAGAAGAGGTGGATATATACCTGTAGTTAGTTTATGAGCCATGAATTAAATGCA